>NC_052667.1:13117500-13417500 GCF_016802725.1 Solenopsis invicta
AGAATTCCTCGCCACATACTCAACCGTCAGCATTGAAAATCAACGGTCACAGACTCAACGGTTAAAATTGAAAACTAACAGTTATTGCCAGAAAACAAAGAAACATTATTTAGAGTCGTGGATCGAAGATAAACATATATATATGTATACTACTGTGTTCAAAAAGTAAGGTGAATTTTGTTATAAAATGAAAAATCTTTATTTATTCATCCGAATCAATTTCATCCCCTTCGAAGTATTCCCCCTCCGATACAATGCACTTATGCCAACGTTTTTTCCATTCCTCGAAGCAAGCCAAAAAGTCGTTTCCCGATATAGCCTTCAAAGCGCGCGACGATTCACGTTGAATCTCTTAAATAGATTCAAAACGGTGTCCCCAGAGCGGTCTTTTGAGTTTGGGAAATAGCCAAAAGTCACACGGAGCTAAGTCAGGTGAATAAGGCGGTTGCGGAACGATATGAGTGGAATTTTTAGCGAAAAACTCACGAAGAATCAATACCGTGTGAGACGGCGCATTATCGTGATGCAAAAACCAGGAGTTGTCTTTCCATAAATCCGGCCTCTTCTTGCGAATAGCTTCATGCAAACGACGCATAACACTCGAATAATATTCGTTGTTGACAGTTTGGCCCGGCGGAAGAAACTCATAATGCACAACACCACGATAGTCGAAGAAAACTGTCAACATAACTTTGATTTTTGAGCGACTTTGGCGCGATTTTTTTGGTCTTGCCTCGCCTTTCACTCGATTGGTCGGTTGTTTCCGGATCATAAGCATAGATCTGTAAGGGTTTTTCTTCGACTAGGAATGACCGACTCGATATGCGGGTTTACGACACACTTTATTAAATTGTACAACTCGTATAATTCGACTGACTCCCGTTTACACCTATCCGCACGGCGACGCGATGGAGAGTGACGAGCTCCGTCATCTCCCCGTATTGCTCCGGAAATCGGAACCGATCGGAGCGCTGCTTACATTGTTACGTTTCGCACGCTTTTACTTTTCGCATACCGATATTTGGCGCCATCGCACGGTTGCTCGCTATATGCTTACAGCTCGGGCATCCTGCATCTAACTTAGCCCTCGAAGTTTCCTGTCGTACTAAACACCTCCTCTGTATAGTAGGTACCCTTTTCGTTTTTTTTTTGTCTAGTCAGTCTTTAATCCACTTACAATTATTTTAATCTTATTCTATGTTTTATTCGCTTTATTAATCTTAATTCTAGGTTTACATTGTTATGTGTTAACTCTATTTCGCTTTATTAATCTTAATTCTAAGTTTACATTGTTACGTGTTAACCCTATTCGCTCGTCGGAGGGGTCTGTTTCACCCACGGTTTGATTCTATCCGACGAGAGGATAGTGTTAATTGGGCGGGACGTTAAGTTGAAACCCGGTATGTCTGTAATCACGAATCTGTTATTGCCTAGGGCTTTGTTGACGAGATACGGCCCCTTATATTTGGCTTTCAGTTTTGAGGACGTACCCGGTTTCACTCGTGTGTCTCTTATGTTATGAGAACATACTCGCCTTGTTTATAAATCGAAGACTTCTGTAATCGTTTGTCCCTGTAGAGCTTATTGTATTGCTTCAGCTTATCTGTAGCCTGGCGAGCTACCTTTATTGCTTTCGCGCGCTCGGATTCGATATCGGTATCGATGTTTGTTAGATTCTGCGTAAATTGAGCGAAAGCGGCGTCAGCGTGGTTTAATTGGTCTTGGGCAAAAACTAAGTTAGCGGGTGTTGATTCGATTCCAGAATGGTAAGTATTGTTTACAACGTATTGCAATTTCGACACGTGTTTTTTCCACTCTGACGGCTCGCTGAGCATCTTGGTTAGTGACGACTTAACGAATCGGTTCACCCTCTCTACCGCCCCGTTCGCCCATGGCGCGGCGACGGCGATTTTCCGGTGCTTTATTCTATTTTCTGACATAAACTCCGCGAATTCCTGTGAGGTAAAGGCTGTGCCCCTGTCCGATAAGAGTTCGGCGGGGTTTCCGAACATAGCAAAAACGTGTTTCATTATTTCTATCGTTTCTTTCGACGAAGTTGATTTCACGGGGTTTATCCATGTGAAGCGGGAGAGTGAATCGACATATCATTATCAACAGATGTCGGTATCCGTCGGGTGTCTCGGGTAGTGGACCGAAATGGTCCGCGTGCACCCTTTGCATGGTAGCCGTCGGGGTGGGGTAAACGCTTGTTTCGCCTTCAAATCTATTAGATGCGTCATTTGCCATGAGGCATGTTAGACAATTCTGAACGTAGTCGCGAATACGCTTTCTCATTGAAGGGAACCAATAGTTCTTAGTTATTCCATTCAAAGTTTTCTCCAGCCCGACGTGAGCTACTTCGTCGTGATGCGATCGTATGATCGACCCGATCATTGCTTCGGGTACCACAAATTTTAGATTCTCGTCCTGTTTTCGATACACCAACCCATCTATTAGCGCAAATTTAGGGTGGTCTTCGAATTCTAACGCCTCCGCTATTTCTTTTATTCTCCCATCGGATAATTGATAGAACTCCAATTCTCTTTCGAGAGGGAGCTCTCCCACGTATCCGACGCAGCGACTCAGTGCGTCGACGTGACGCATTTTTAATCCCGGGCGATGCGCGACACTAAAGGTATAATTTTGCAACGCGAGCGTCCACCGCGCTATACGGGGGTTCAAATTCGCTTTGTTTATTGCGTAGACTATAGCGTTACAATCGGTAATTATCGTGAAAAATATCCCGTACAAATACAGGTGAAACCTGTTTACGGCTCGAACCACCGCAAGCATTTCCAGCTCGTAGCTGTGATAATTACGTTCCGCTTTATTTGTCGTCTGACTGAAATATCCTATGGCTGCCCAAGTATTATTTCCTTGTCTTTGAAGTAGAATAGCTCCGAGACCGACGCCGCTAGCATCCGTATGGACTTGGGTCTCGGCTTCTCGATTATAGATCGCTAACACCGGTGATCTAATCAGCTCAGTTTTTATGCCTTCGAATGCGTCACGGTACCGCTCGTCAAATTTAAAGTCGACGTCTTTTCTTAGCAGGTTTTGCAACGGTTCGGCTTTTATCGCGAAATTTTTTATAAATTTACGAAAATAGCTGGCTAGTCCTAAAAATCTCTGTACTTCGTGTGCGTTCGCCGGTTGCTTGTACGCTTTTATCGCCTCGGTGTGCCTAGGGCTGAGCGTGACCCCTCGTGCGGAAATGATGTATCCTAAGAATTCGATCTTTTTCTTGAGAAACTGCGATTTTTTATAGTTTATTTCGAAATTATATTCTTTCAATTTCCGGCTTTTCCCCGGTTTCACACGACGCAGAGTTCTTATTTCCGACACGACACTCGGGATAATGGGGTTTATCCCACTTCTGAAAACTGTAAGGGTATTTTCTTCGAGTATGAATGACCGACTCGATATGCGGGTTTACGACACACTTTATTAAATTGTACAACTCGTATAATTCGACTGACTCCCGTTTACACCTGTCCGCACGGCGACGCGATGGAGAGTGACGAGCTCCGTCATCTCCCCGTATTGCTCCGGAAATCGGAGCCGATCGGAGCGCTGCTTACATTGTTACGTTTCGCACGCTTTTCCTTTTCGCATACCGATATTTGGCGCCATCGCACGGTTGCTCGCTATATGCTTACAGATCCAAGTCTCATCTCCCGTAATAATGCGTTTGTAGACGTCCTGATAATCAGAAATCATCTCTTCACAAACTTTAACGCGACGCTCTTTTTCGAGGAAATTGAGTGTTTTTGGCACCAAACGAGATTTGACTTTTCTAAGGCCCAAATGATCCTTCAAAATTGTTTGAACTGATCCAATTGAAATGCCAACCATATCGACAAGGTCTCAATCGACGATTTTCGAGCACCAATTCCTTGATTTTCTTTACGTGTTGCTCCTCAGTTGACGTTGATGGTCGTCCGGAGCGTTCCAAGTCATCAACCAAAATTTCATTCCGCAAATAAAATTTAATGGCACTTCTTTGCTCAGCAAAATCAGACATTGTAAAAATCGTCAAAATCACTTTTAGTCGTTTAAAAAACACAAGCGTAACTATATGACTAATGATGACATTCACATGAAATTTGGCACAGATGTCACTAACAGTAGTACCAACATAAAAATAAAACAGTTTGCTCGAATCGATTAACGCGGGAAGTTTAAATTAAAAATTCACTTTACTTTTTGAACACAGTAGTACGTTCTATAGCAAATATATACAGGAGAAACAGAAACTCAAGATATAAAAAATAATAGACACGTTTCAAACTTTACGTTGGTCCAGTGGTCAAACCAAACATATATATATAAAGCGCGAGAAAGAGAATTCGCTCTCTCGCCAAGTATCAGTCTAACAGTAAAGACGCGTAACTTGTAACTCGGGCGCTTATTTGAAAATACTTATTAAATACCGACTTAAACCGTTCGATCTCTCAAATTATTTTCTCATCAACTCACACATCCTACAATATAGCCCTATAAAAATCTAGTTTATTTAACAACTTCTAATTTTTACTGATAATAAACAAGATTTAGATCACTCTGAAAAAAATAGATCGTTATTTTTATATTATCACAGAAATTAGCAAAAATCGACAAACTTTAAAGTCGTTACCTTGTTTTTATTTTTCTTTATATGGACCGTCTTCGAAATTAATATAAATTATTAATATATAAAAAAATTTAAATTATGGTGTATCTCAATAACGCAACTGCTTACTTCGTTGGCTCATAGGTACGGTGACCATCCGTCCTTTATTTCAGAGGACAGTCCTTTATTTCAAGTAACTGTCCTTTAGATTTATTTATTTCTTGAAAACTTAATTTTGTCCTCTTTTTTTAAATTGTATCTTTTATATTACAATTTTGTCCTTTATTTACAAAATTACAGTCTTAATTTGAACATAGTTTCTCTCAGGAAAAGTGAAGTTAATTCTGATACATTGAAGTACTATTAGCACTTTTACGAATTTATTCGATTACTTCAACTAGAGGTTGTTGAAAGAAAAAAATGTTTCAAAAATTATAAAATTTTATTTATATTTTCCTGACTCAAACGCTCCTACTAAGGGAATGTTATCAATAACAAATAATATTTGGAGTAAAGAAAAAACTCAACTTGAAATTGACATTCTTGAAGCTGGTATTATTTATACAAAATGTAATTATGAAATTGTTTAGAATTTCATGATTTTTTAAACAATTATCATCATTCTTTAAAACAAATACATTTTTTTCAGAAATACATTAAAAACTCATTATTACTGTTAAAAAATATATATGTATAAATACTATTGTTAAAAATGTATAAAATATAAATATATACATAAAGATAATTTTTTTATATAATTATATATTTAGTTAAAATTCAGATTGGATCCGTTTTTATTTTTTTGTTATTTCAAACCCATTTCAAATTAAAGATTTATTTTAATGCAATCAAACCAGTTTAAAATTATTAAAACATTACAAAATGCTTTATTTTGATATACAATACAAGAAAATTTTGAAATGCTGATTCCTACCATAAAATGGTTTAGAAACATTAGGAATAAACCCTTAAAATTTTGTTCTTTATTTTCTCGAAAAAAATATGGTCACCGTACTCATAGGTAACTTTCAACGTCCAAGAGTTTGCATCTAACGCGTATGCTCGATTGTGATTCCTGCATTCGCGTGATACAGGAGATTCTCTATCTTAACCCTCATTCTTTCTTCCCCCACCTTCGCCTATGTATTAATTATAAATATATTTGTGCATTGTGAGCAATGCTTGGTTCTTATTTGTTGTAAATCTTATTGCTTTATTCATTTGAAATTTCAAAAGTTTTAAATTGATTATTTTTTTTTATCTAATTAATTCCCTATCAGTTCTCATTTCCCCATAACATTTGTATCATTGTGATCATTTTTAACAGTTGTTCCAGAACTGATTTTTGAATTTGCACCACTAATTATGGACAAGACATTCACATCTCACATCGTTCATTTTCACACATAGGATCGACGACACATAGGATTTTTATTCTCTAACTACATGGTTCAACTGCTTTAATGTACAGTTATAGATCTTTACAACAATTCGCAACTATAATAATCAAACGTGCATGTACATTCCGCCATAACTTTGTTAAATATTACACTGGAACTGATCTAATAAAAAGATTGAAATGTATGTTTAATTTCATATAATACTTTAATAATACGTGAATATGCACGAATGTCTAGTATATAGTTCTCTTAGCTTCTTATCTTTTTCAATTTTATTCCTCAGAACCTTATGAATATTTTCGTTAATTTTTTAAAACATAAAAATAAACAACTTGTGTTAATCGCAGCGGTTCTCGGTACCCAATAATAATTTTTAATTTTTATAGTTCCAACTCAAACTGCGTGCCGCATATTCATCGAATTTAAAACACAGTTATGAAAGCAGAATAGTAATATTAATGCTTTTAGAAGCATATACAGGGTGGCCGGAAACTAGGAAACCTACTGCTTTGAGAACATAGAGGAAATGAAAAGGGACAAAAAAGTCTTATACCATTTTGCGATAATCGCTGTAATTATCGAGTTATAAAATAAAACGTCTGAGCCAATGTACGGTGACGCCGCGCCATCGCGCTTAGCTCGTAGGCAACAGCGCGCGGCAGGTAAGGTAACGCGTTGTTGTCTGAATTGGCACAGCCCGACGGTCTGACGCCGCATCGCGTATACAGACACTGCAAAAATCAAATGTGTTATTTTAGTTAAAGCTTCTCCTAACATATTTGATAAATAACATATTTATTTGATAAATAACATATTTATTATTTGATTTTTATAGTGTATGTACATGCGATAAGACAAATTCAGACCGTCGCGCCGTGCAAATTCAAACAACGACGCGTCACCTGTCCCGCCGCATGCCGTTGCCTATGAGCTAGGAGCGATGACGTGGCGTCACCGCACATTGACTTAAACATTTTATTTTATAACTCAATAATTATAGCAAATATCGCAAAAAAGTATAATACTTTTTTGTCCCTTTTCACCTCCTTTATGTTCTCAAAGCGGTAGGTTCCATAGTTCTCGGACACTCTGTATAATATCTCCCCTCCCCGGAAAAATTATAAAGTATTTTATTGCAAAAAAAATAACACCACTGTAGGGAGTGAATTTCCATGCAAGCAATTCGAATGTTTTGGTTTTATCGTTGCTAGACGATAGATTTTAATAGCAAGTTCAAGAGAATTGATCTCTAAATGTACTTTTGAGTTAATAAATTATTATTTTTCCACCATTTAAAATTCCAACCATTTAGTCATACCGTAAAATACTCTACACCACGGAATTCGGGAGATCCAGGTTCGAACCCTAGCTGAGGTGTTAATTTTTCACAATAAAATACTTTACAATTTTTCCGGGGAGGAGAAATATTATGTATGCTTCTAAAAGTATTAATATTACTATTTCCGGCATGACTGCGTTTCAAGTCCAATAAATAGGCGGTGCACAATTTGAGTTAAAAATTGTAAAAATTAAAAATTATTATTCGGCATCAAGAACCGCTGTGACTGACATAGGTCTTCTGTTCTTGTGTTTTAATTTCGTCAGTCCGATATAACTTGTTATTGTTTAATTGTTTAACTTTACTTAATTTTTAAATTTAATTTTTAACTAATTACTATTCAATCTCCTGATATTTGTGTAGAATTACAATATATTATAATTATAAAAAACTAAACAGTAATCAGATAAAAATTTACTTGCTTTTTTGCCAACTGCTCTATGTTGTATCCAGGAGAAGGATTATTCGAAAGTTTTAGCAGCCTTGCAAATCTGTCAAGGCAATTTCCAATCGCTATATCGATCGTCTCACCGAAAATGCGATACCTTTGTCGAGCATACGCAATAATTTGAGTGTTTCCACCGGAAACGTACAAAACTGTAGGATTTTCACTACCGGTAATTAAACGTCCCATCTCAATATGACCAATGCAGTGATTGACTGCAACCATAGGCTTGTTGTATAATTGGGCAATAGTTCTAGCTACTAATGCAGCGACTGTCAACGGCGCTCCCATTCCTGGTCCCTTTGTGTAACAAACAACATCCACATCTTTCAAACTGATTTTTGCGTCGTCCAAGGCATTTTGCAAAACATCCAATATATGCCTTCTATGATGTTGTGCTGTCTCTCGAGGCAAAAAACCTAAAATGGAAGTTGCATTTCTAAATTATATAATATATTTAACAAGGAATAGGCAAAAACTGTAAAATGCCAAATTAGATGAATCATAGCTCATTCGAAAGGGGGGAACAAGTATATTAAAAGTGTAAAAGGGTTAGCGTGAATTGGCCTTACTTTTTAAGAAAATTGCAATTAAAGTTTAACATTTGGACGTTTGTACGTTAAGTACTAGAATCTTGAACCACTATCCAAGAACGTCGTGGCTGAGAAGGCTTAGTTCTAGGGTTACATTTTTCCCTTTGAATTGTGGTGGATCAGGTTCAAATCTCCGCAGTATCATTCTTTTTTTACTTTTTTTAAACCTTTTGCTATTATATTTTACAATTACTTTATCTTTATTATTTTTTAAATTAATTAATAATAATGTACTTACATATAACAATAAAATTAAGCTACTTTTTATTAATAAAAAATTAATAAAAATATTTAATAAATTATTTATTACAATAAAATTATTTATAAAGGTAAATAATTAGCTTTTAACAAACAAATTTATTCCGAAAAATAATACACTTTAATTTATAACGTTTTATAAATTTATAACATCTTATAATTTATAACTTCTTATAATTTACAACGTCTTAAAATTTATAATTTTATAGAAACTCTCAAAGTGTATTATTTTTCGGAATAAATCTGCTTGTTAAGGCCTAATTATTAATCTTTATAAATAATTTTATTATAATAATTTATTAAACATTTTTATTAATTTTTTATTAATAAAAAATTGCTTAATTTTATTATTATATGTAAGTACATTGTTATTAACTAATTTAAAAAATACTACAAATAATGCAATTGTAAAATATAATAGCAAAAGGTTTAAAAAAAAAGTAAAAAAAAAATTTGGTACTGCGGAGATTCGAACCCGGTCCGCAACAAGGGGAAAAATGTAACGCTAAAACTTAACCTACTCAGCCACGACGCTCTCTTGAATAGTGGTTTAAGATTCTAGTACTTAACCTACAAACATGCAAATGTTAAACTTGAATTGCAATTTTGTTAAAAAGTAAAGGCCCATTCACGCAAACCCTTTTATACTTTTAATATACTTGTTCCCCCCTTTGGAATAAGCTATGATTCATCTCACAAGGGCACCACACACAACCCGGGTCACCGATTTTGATGAAACTTTACAGTTATGTAGTATTAGTATAGAAGTACTAAATGCTAAACGGAGACGATGCACTACTCAACCGTTGACGTGAAATCGTTGTTTGAATTTCACCATATAGCTTTAATACCGTAACATTGAAGGAGTTTGGCAAGTAGCAGCGTGGTGTGGCGGACAGCGCGAGCGCCTATAGTTTTGCAGGTCGCGGCCGTCGCGGGTTCGAGTCCACAAGTTTTTTTTTTTCTTTTACCCAGTACTCTTATTGTTACAATATATATATATATATATATATATATATATATATATATATATATATATAATAAAATATATAATAAATAATACACAGATATAGATATAATAATACGCAAAAAATCTTCTCTGCATTCGAACTTTTGTTAGTTTACTTTATATACATTTATATATATATATATATATATATATATATATATATATATATATATATATATATAGTACACGACAAGATTTATATGGATGGCGAGATATTTATATGATATATTTGATTGTGAGAGATATATATATAAATATATATATATATATATATATACACACATAGATTTATATGGATGGCGAGATATTTATATGATATATTTGATTGTGAGAGTTAATATGCATATTTATTTATGCATATTTATTTTTTTTTTTTATTTTTTATTTTTTATTTATTTATTATATATTTTATTATATATATATATATATATATATATATATATATATATATATATATATATTGTAACAATAAGAGTACTGGGTAAAAGAAAAAAAAAAACTTGTGGACTCGAACCCGCGACGGCCGCGACCTGCAAAACTATAGGCGCTCGCGCTGTCCGCCACACCACGCTGCTACTTGCCAAACTCCTTCAATGTTACGGTATTAAAGCTATATGGTGAAATTCAAACAACGATTTCACGTCAACGGTTGAGTAGTGCATCGTCTCCGTTTAGCATTTAGTACTTCTATACTAATACTACATAACTGTAAAGTTTCATCAAAATCGGTGACCCGGGTTGTGTGTGGTGCCCTTGTCAGTTGGCATTTTACAGTTTTTGCCTACTCCTTGTAAGTAAAAGAAAAGTTAGAAAAGTGATCAAATTCCACGATATCTTCTCTAGTTTGCATAGTACTTGGATCTTTAATAACAAAAATGCAAAAAAGTCATTATCAAAGAATTGAACTGTACCGATTTTGATAAAATTTGACAAAATTATAAAGTGAGTTGGTATATTTGTTCCCAAATATAATGATATTTGGGAACAAATAATCAGCAGTTTCTGAGATATTTCAAAATCATTTTAAATTTATGTAGCATTAATAAAGAAAAAAAAAAAAGATTCAAAACAAGCAATCAATAAAGATGTTGCATTTAAATTCTTATATTTAATATACTTTGGTTAGATATACTTTGGGGAACAGTCGCAAAATCTTCTTAAACCTAAAAAATTAAACAAATAGAATCTTAACGCTACATCATTTAAATTAAATAATAGAAATCAATATAAATAACCCATAAAAAACTCATTGAACCAATTTTCGAGAATAGACGCAAATTATATGAAAATTTATTTCAAATTTCACTCAAAGCAATATAACACCAAATTAGTTTTTAATTGATTTAAAAGTATTGCTACTTCTCCGAAGACAAAGGCAAACCATCAAGAATAACTCTGTCCACGAAAATCTCTTCTAATAAGCCGTTCAGAACCGGCATTAAAACTGTAGGTCCTATTTATCTACGGATATATGCAGAAGAAATCGCGTACACTGATAAGCGTATGGCACGCAAAGAAAAACATGAAAACAATAAATTTACAAATAACCCGTAGAGAAAGTCATCGAACTATTTCCTATAACAGACGCAAATTATTTAAAAAACGATAATTTAACAATCCAGATTGCTAAAATTATAAAAATTATTATACGTAATGTCGGACTAACATCCAGAGTAGTACTGATCGGTGTTTTTCTTCTTCGTTAAGTTAGATCTTTATTCTTTTTAATGAATATCGTCAATGTATTTGTATATCGTTATATTAAAACTGTCGCAATATCAATGATAATCATGATCAAATTTGACTATAATGAGAAATGTAACGCTTATAATTAACTCTAAATATGTAATAATGTATAAATATAAAAGGGGTGCAGCCTCTAATAACCTTGACATTGACATATGTTATTAACCCTTAAACACACCGATCCTGTAAAATACGGAAACACATTTTTGGGTCTGGGAGACTTTTTCAACTTTGAGAAGCTATAACTTTGATTACAATCAACATTTTTCTACGATTTATTTTTTAAACAAAAGTTAAAAATCTTAGGAGTATGACTGCACAATCGGCATTGCCGAAAAATAATTTATTGTAAAGTTATAAAAGCAAAACCATTAAGAGGATGCTAAAGTATCAGAAGAACTTTCTCGACGTCGGTCCTACAGATCACTGCAGATTATTTTTCGAGCGAGACCAGACTATTGCTCTTTCTCTATCGCATAGATCTGTCTTTGTTTTTTGATTATTTCACCATCTGCGAAAAGTCTTATCATCTACTGTTGAAGACCATATTGCTCTGTTTATGACAGTTCAGCTTCGCTGAGCGAAATACGCATGTGGTAAAAGCACATTAGGATATCTTTTTTGTTAGGTGTTTAATTGTAATTTCACGCGGTCAGTGTTATTCGTGCATGTTTTCTGAAGCCTGCTATACTATCATTTTGTACGTACGAGCTTCACAACTTCTGTATTAAGGTAAAGTTAACCTTAGGTGACGGCTATACGAGAGAATTTTTAATGATTTATTAAATTTTTGTTATATTTTCTTGTGAAATTGACCTCAGCAGGCCTTCTTTTTACGCGCATTTCAATTCTAAAAAAAATTTTTGTGATTCTGTAAAGCCAATCCGAAGATATTTTATGCACTGTAAATGTCGGTAATTCGTAGTACTTTAACATCCTCTTACAAGGGGAGGACTAGGTGAGAGACCCTGGGATTTTGATTTCAATTTTTTTAGTTATTCTGGAGACGAAAAAAAAGTTTACGTCTCCCGGCGTTTCATTGAATAGGCCTTAGTTTCGAAATAATAAATTTGTGGAAATTGGCCATTCCGCGGCGCGACGTATGAGCCTTCCCGATAACTGTTCTCGCAACCAGTGCAGTCGGCTCTGTGCGTTAGGTGCGTGCTTCACAATCGTGAGATCCGGGTTCGCTCCCGGATGTGTGCAATATTTTTTTTTCTTTTTTCTTTTTTAATAAATGTATTTATTTTGATGATATTAATATAGTATGCAAATTTCTAAAATAGAAAATTTAATTTAATATCATTTTCTAAACTTCAATTTAAATTTAATTTGAAGGGAATTTGAATTCAAGTAATAATATTTGAAATAATAAATAGGTTATAATAATAATAATATATAAGTTATTTGAAATGGATAATATATAAAGGCGACGTATCTAAATTTTCAAATTGTTTAATTTAAAATTTTATTGGAAATAATATTAACAGTATAGTAAAATTCTAGTTTTTAAAATAATTAATTGTAAAAGAAGAATAATAAACAAACATCTGATTGTGAATGTAAATGTAAATACTTTTATTACAAAAGTTAATTATTTAAGTATTGCAGATTTTACTTATATATTATTATTATTATTACCTATTTATTATTTCAAATATTACTTGAATTCAAATTCCCTTCAAATTAAATTTATATGAAAGTTTATAAAATGATATTAAATTAAATTTTTTATTTTAGAAATTTGCATACTATATTAATATCATCAAGATAAATAAATACATTTATTAAAAAGAAAAAAAAAAGAAAAAAGAATATTGCACACATCCGGGAGCGAACTCGGATCTTACGATTGTGAAGCAAGCACCTAACGCACGGAGCCGACTGCGCTGGTTGCGAGAACAGTTACCGGGAAGGCTCATATGAGGCGCCGCAGTATGGCCAATTTTCACAAATTTATTATTTCGAAACTAAGGCCTATTCAATGAAACGCCAGAAGACGTAAACTTTTTTTTCGTCTCCAGAATAACTAAAAAAATTGGGATCAAAATCCCAGGGTCTCTCACCTGGTCCTCCCCTTGTTAAGCAAAAAAGAGAAATTGGTCAAAAATCCACTTTTCCTTCAAAAAATCATATCTTCGCAATAAAAAACGTTTAAGGACTTTCAAATACGGTGTTTTAAAGCTAAAGTTACACTTTCAAAATAACATTTGGCAAAGTCATTCCTTTTAAAAAGTATACTCGTAATTATGTAACATGGAGAATATGAAGTATTTTTGGGCATCTAAAAATCCACTTTTTAAAAAAAAATCATATCTTTGCAACAAAAAACTTTGAAGAACTTTACAATACGGCGTTTTAAAGCTAAAGATTATCATACTTTCAAAAAAAACCCTATATATCATTGTCATTTCTATTAAAAAATGTACTTATGTAACAAGGCGAATATGAGGTATTTTTGATTAAATCGTGTCTAAAATTGAAGATTGATGTGTTTCATGATATATTTCGGAAAAACTCCCTTTTCTACAGCATTTTATAGTATTCCAACTTTAGACAGAGCATATGCAAGTAACATCCGCAAACCGACCATTCGAACGTATTTTGTCCAGCTTTTTTATGTAAAATACTCGCAAAAAAAAAGTTTCACTTACACACTATATGGGTCGCGTTGACCCTAAGAAAACTTTGCTGCCGTGCTGTTCGAATTCTAGTTGACCAAAAAAGTTGATCAACCACATCAATCGAAACAGATTTCAAACTTTTTTACTTGGTCCGAACCTCCTATCTCATTCCGTCTTCACATAGCAAGCGTTCAAAACTTCATATGAGGTCTCTCAGACCCACTTACGTGTTTAAGGGTTAAGAAGATGATCCTGAGCATGAATCAAGGAGACACAGTGTGCTCTTCCGCATATTTTGCTAAATAATCAATCGGAGTTTGAATTTTTATTCGTCAATTTATTCAGCGATAATTCAAATAAAATAAGTATTATTTTGTTTCATTAAATATTCACGATTATAAAAAAATATTCTAAATATTTTATAGAATTTTTATTTTACAGATTTTCTGCCTCGTCACTACTGCAACCCTCCGCCCTCGAGAAGAGCGAGTACGCGCCTCTGGCCGGACACTCTCAAAAGCGGGAAACTTCCGGCGGAACTGTGTTGCATTTACAAATTTTATTCTTATTTAAAATTTAATTTCATGTAATATCGAGCGACGAGCCTCAGGAAAGAGCGCAAACATCAAAAGATGCCAGCGGCAGCAAAGACACCAGGAGATTTGTCCAGGGTTGATATACTTGCAACCGCTGACAAAGAGCTGAAAGAGTCGGTCCGCCGCAAAATCAGAACGTAGTGAAGGAGACGCGGCCTTCAGAATTCGATAAACACAATTCGACAGACGAACGGTCGAGATGAGGATCGTCGGATGTCGGTTGGCGCATTGGAGTGACTAAAGGATCGCAAAGAGAGTAAGCGTCGTACACCCTACGAATACTGCGAGGGGAGCGACGAGGATGATGCCTGAGGACTGTGAGAACCCGCAGAAACCTGAGGTGATACGACCGTAATGCGGCCAGGACAACAGCAATAATTAGCCACGCAGCTACACGCAAGGACACTGCGCACCCCGTGGATAAGGGCGCGACCATCGATATTAAATTAAAGCATTCAACAAATGTCTGCTTTACAACAAAATTAATTTTTAATAAAAGAATGTACGTGAAGTGTTAATAAAAAAATGTCCGCCTCAGATTTAAACAAGTTTTTAATATGTTGTGGTACAGACAAAAATAAGAGACACGTATTTTTTTTACACGTGTTTGTTTGCACTTTTAGAAGATAAAACACCCCTTTGAAGAAAATCGGTTTTTTTCTATCGAAGCGTATATCCTCGAAACTATAAAATAGAGAAAAATGTTTTAAATAAAAGTTGAATGGCTCGAAGAGTACTTTATAACAAAAAAAAATTTTCTTTTTAATTTTTTTTTTATACTTTTCCCTAATTACCTATTTTTTCCAAAATTTTTATTTTTTTATAAGAAAAATAAAGCTTATTTTATTACGAATTCAACGATATATGATAAAGTTACGATGCAACATTTCCATTTTCCAAAAATAATTAAAAACATCTCTGTACGCATGGTACGTGCACTTGTCCGCGCGTTTGTGCGCTACGGAAGTAACTCCCTCCGATTTCGACGTATCTTTAATATGTTGTACAGATAAAAATAACGGACACGTAATTTTTTATACGTGCCCTAATATACTTTGTAACACCCTGTGTTATCTGAGCACGGATCGCTTGTGGTATTGCCAGAGCTCAAAATTATGGGGCGGAGTAATTAATCCTGAGATAATGTGTAACAAAAAAAGGTTTTATTTAAACAATAATAAAAGCTTACAATTCTAACTAGCATTTCTATCCGCGGTATTTATAAGTTTGGCTATATACAACGCGCTTGGTCTATATACGTAAGCGCTTGGTCTATATACGTTGCGGTATCTCTGTCTTTATCGCACGCTTTCCTATTATTCTCACGGCGTGTTTACCTCGCCGATGCGAGGTTCGTGGCGTGGACCGCGGTGCGCGTGGGTCGGAACGTCGTACAGACGGCCCGACAACGTATCTCGCGGAACCGGCCGGTTCGTAACGCGAAGTCGCGGCAAGTGGATTCCGCAGGGATTCCCTTAGTAGGGAGATCCTGTGTTCAGTAAATCCTCCGAGCCAACGGCAGCTATCCCGAGATCTCTCGGTAGAGGCAGAGATATCTCTACCCCCTAGGTGACAGCCGTCGGTACTTGTACAGAAACTGAGTAACTGTCGAGATTTCTCGACCGAGGCAGAGTTCCCTCTACCCCGTAATTCTGCCAGCCCAGGGAAGGAGCGGAGCGCTGATCAAGATCTCTCAATCGTGGCGGAGTTCCCTCCACCACGTTGTCTAGCTCAGGAAGGATTGGAACTGTCAAGATCATTTGGCAGTGGCAGAGTTCGCTCTACCGCTTTTTCTCGGTCCGGTTTCGGTAACTGGATCGGAAAGAAAGTCGATCTTTCTGAGAGATCGCCCCTTTATATACCCCTATCTCGGAGAGTCGGGGATGTTCGGGTCGAGTTCAGACCTCCTCGGACTACAGCATCTCCGCTTCCGAGATCGAGTCGGCGGCAGGTATCGTGCTCTCGCTCGCACGTTCGCTCGCAGTCGCTCCAATGCCAGGCAAGCGTGGCTTACGGCGCGTTCGTGCGTTTGAATGCGCTATGTGAAAGACGTTTATCGGCGCGTAGCACCTGTCTATCCGGCGAGTGTTCGGGAGGACAGAGGGCGGTTCATCGGCCTTATAGAAAGCGATGCGAGAGTGCATCGTTACAATTTTTAAGCAAAACACCTCTTTGAAGAAAATCGGTTTTTTTCTTTTAAAGCGTGTATCGTCGAAACTATAAAAGATAAAGAAAATGTTCTAAATAAAAGTTGAATGGCTGCAAGAGTGATAAAAAAAAATTAAATAAAAATATTGTCAATACTTTTCCCCACTACTTACCTATTTTTTTAAAATTTTTATTTTTTCTCATAAGCAAAATAAAGCTTATTTTATTATGAATTTAATGACATATGATAAAGGTATGTTGCGACATTTCCATTTTCCATAAATAATTAAAAATCTCTCTATAAGCATATGGTACGACGTCTGTTAAGCTGACACAGCCAATGCAGCACAATCAAATGAAACACGAATAAAAATTTGTTGCTTTTTTGTTACTAATTTGTTGCTCGATTCCGGATTTTGTTACTCTAGCCTATTTGGATTAAATAGCTGTGCTGGCTTAAGATCAAAGCTACCACAGCTTAAAAAAGTTTTAAAAAAAATACAAATTCTTTCACTAATTTGTTGCTAATTAGTTACTCAATTCCCAATTATATTGCTCCCCCAAAATCAAAACGATCTCAAACAGTCATACGTTAGCACAATACAATAAAATTGATAAGTAATGAGATATCTCGATTGATTACGTGTTCCCAATTTTGTTGTTCGTGATTTTCAACAAATCCAATTTTATTGTTTATTTGGAGGATACGTTTATGGACCATACACTTATAGAAAGATCTTTAATTATTTTTAGAAAATGGAAATGTCGCAACATAACTTTATCATATACCATTGAATTCATAATAAAATAAGCTTTATTTTGCTTATAAAAAGAAATAAAAATTTTGAAAATAATAGATAAGTGGTAAGGAAAAATATAAAAAAAATTTAAATAAATTTTTTGACCACTGTTATAAAGTACTCTCCAAACTGGACGGGATCCGATAGCGAACGGTGCGATAGCCCACAAACCAATCATTTTGACTTATCTAACACAACCAACGGAAAAATTCTAGGTATCGGCCGCTGTGAGTGATGGTGTGCTATCGGTCCCATGTGCTATCCGCCAAACCATTTAACTTATCAAAAGAAATTAAAATTTTGAAAAAAATAGGTAAACGGTAGAGGAAAGTATTAAAAAAAATTTTTTTACTTCTTTTCACTGTTATAAATTACTCTTGCAGCCATTCAACTTTCATTCAGAACATTTTTCTCTATCTTTTATAGTTCCAACAATACACGCTTCGAATGAATAAAACCAATTAACATATTAAGGGTAAAACACCCACCAAAAGGGTGTTTCACCCTTAATACGTTAACTGCCACGCCGGTCCCTAGGACCGGCGCTAGACTTTCCGTTCAGACCTCGCCGATCCGTACGAACCGGCGGCAGACTTTTCGTTCTTGTTATTACCGCGCGCGTATCGGTCTTTGCGTACTTGTGAGACTGAACATTTAATTTAGGCGACATCGGTTTTTGTTTGATTAATGCTTTAAGGAAAAGAATATAATACTTAAAACATTAATGTAATTTATTAAAACAAGGTAAACAAAGGTGAGGTTTGTTTGTACATTTAATACAGAAGATTGTAACTTTTTGCGTTACATTTTTGGCTATCTTTGATACGACTCCAAAAATATTTATTGCGATTGGAAAAAGTCAGGCCCTCGAGTGCAACTCATCTGCAAGTGGAGAGGAAAACAAACGAAAACAAGCTCCAGTCCTCAAGTCGGGCTACGTTACTTGACATCTGTTTCCACTCTAGCTCGCCTATCGGTGAGCGGCCCGAAAGGGCCCGCTTGACGGCTAACTGTGGCGTGAACAGAACGACACGTAAAACTGGCGTAGCAGTTAACGTACATTAAGGCACGTATAAAAAAATACGTGTTCCTTATTTTTATCTGTACAACATATTAAAAGTACGTCAAATCAGAGGAATTCACTTCTGTAGCACACAAACGCACGGACGAGTGCGCGTCTAGAGATTTTTAATCATTTATGAAAAATGGGAATGTTGCATCGTAATTTTATCATATACCATTAAATTCATAATAAAATAAGCTTTGTTTTACTTATAAAATAAATGCAAATTTTGAAAAAATAGGTAAATAATAAAGGTAAGTATAAAACAAATTTAAAAATTTTTTCTTTCGTTGTTATAAAGTACTCTTAGGGCCATTCAATTACGGAATATTAAGGATCAATTTTCTTGCAAAAAATAAGTTCGTCTTTTCAAACCAGCATTGGATTCTAAACAAAAAAGAATTCAAAAGATGCGCTAAACCTTACCCTGACGATATAAATATAAAAAAAGACGTATTAGTTATATTTAAGGATGACACTGGAGCAGTCACAAAAATGAACGATTCTAATAAACCAATATTACCAATGCATTTATACTCTGAAATAAAAAACATTAAAGATTTTCACAAAACACCAATCTATTCGATCTCAAAAATGACGTTAAATAATGCACATTTAGAATTATTAAAAAACACTCGCCTTTCATATATCTCAGAACATTTCGATGAAATCTGGGATGTATTAGAATTTCACGATATTTTTATTCAACCTCTTCCTCCCACTAATCTAATTCAACACAAAATTAAGACAACGGATGAAATCTCATAAACACGAAACAATACCGTTATCCTCCAATACATCAAGAATCAAGTTAAACGTGTTTGGAAAAGGAATTATAAGAGTCACCTTATAATTCCTTTTCCTCTCTTCTTTGAATCGTGCCTAAAAAGCAAGATGCTTCAGACAAATCCAAATAAAGACTATAGTAATAGACTAGTATTAGATTATAGAAAATTAAATGAGAAAACCATTAAAGACGCCCATTCTCTTCCAAATATTGACAAAATCTTCGATCAATTAGACAATGCCGGTTACTTTTTTGCTTTTGGCTGAGCCTCAAGTTTTCCCCAAATCGGCATAAATCCAGAAAATATTAAAAAAAAACGGCATTTTCCACTTCGGACGAGCACCATAAATACACTCGCATGCTCTTCGGTTTAAAAAAACGTATCACTTACTTTTCAAAGAATGATGAATAAAGGACTAATGGGATTAATCAGTAATAACTGCTTTGTGTACATTGACAACATATTAGTATATGGAAAGACGAACAAAGAACATAGTAAAAACTTAAAAATATTATTCGAAAGACTTAGAAAGGCCGGACTTCAACCAGACAAGTGTGAATACCTCAGACCAGAATTAGAATATTTAGGACACGTTATATCCGAACGCGGGATACAGCCTAATCCCAATTGAAAAGATTAAAACATACCTAGTGGCAGAAAATCCGAAAGAAATTAAGCAGTTTCTCAGGTTGGTAGCTTGTTATCGTAAATTTATTAAAGATTTTTCGAAAATAGCAAAGCCCCTGCCTGTTTACTCTAAAAATCCTCGACTTTCCAATGGACAAGCGAGCAACAAAACTCTTTCAAAATCTTTAAATCTAAATTGTTGTCACAATCAATATTCACCTATCCTGACTAGAATAAACTTTTTATCTTAATTACAGATACGTCGAACAAAGCGGTAAGAGGAAGCCTGCAAGTGATAATTAAATTTATAATTATTAACTACATGACTTCTGCAATTAAAAATTAAATTTTTAATTGTTAATTATAACTAAACTAATTGATAAATAAAATTTTAATTGTTAATTATAAGTGTAACTGACAAATCAATTTTTAATTACACGATTTCTGCAACTAAAAATTAAATTTTTAATTGTTAATTATAACTAAACTAATTAATAAATAAAATTTAAATTGTTAATTATAAGTGTAACACCTGACAAATAAATTTTTAATTTTAACTCTTGATTACACGGCTTCTGAAATTAAGAATTTAATTTTTAATCATTATTTATAATTAAACTAATTGACAACTAAAATTTTAATTGTTAATTATAAGTGTAACAGAAATGGTTAATGATCAAAGAACGATCGGATAATAATATATGCAAACCTTTAATTAATGATTTGATATTTCATTTGGAAAGATTTAATGAGTTTTTCGAAATAACTGGCAAAGGCGAATTTGCAGCCATAGCTGCATTATTACATCCAAAATTTAAAATCTATTGGATAACATGTTTAAATGCTGATAATCAAGAAAAAGTAAAGCAATTGACGCAAAATTTATTGCAGTCAGAACAAAATCAGGAATCTCCTCCTGCACAAAATCAGGAAATAGATTTTTTCGACTTCGATGGCAGCACTTTAAATGCACTTGTTGCAAACACATTTGCCTCTCAAACAGACTAAAATCAGCTTATGAAATACTATACATAAATAAAGGTTCAAAAACACTCAATGTTCTCCACAGATTTCAGAAGATAAAGAAATTATTTATAAAATTCATTACACCTTTACCGTCATCTGCTTCGGTTGAAATCTTTTTTTCATATGCAATGATAATAGACTTGCCAAAATATAATAGATTGAGCAATCTGTAATTTGAAAAACGTATATTGTACGAGGCTAACTCCCAGCATAATTAATGAACAGCGGCGCCATTCCTATGTTTTGTCTATCTGTAGATTCAAATACTTAAATAAATATAAATATAAAAAAAAAATTAACTTGTTACAATAATAAAAATATATTTTATAATAATTAATTTTTTCTATGCCTTTATTCAGAAACACCTACAATCCCACTTCTACCAAATCACGCACGCACGCACTTAAATAGATATGAATATCTAAAAAAATTTACTTGTTACAATAATAAAAATATATTTTATAATAAATGATTAATTTTTCTATGACTTAATTCAAAAACCGCTACACTATCCCATTTCTATCAAACGCATGCACGCTGTAACGTTCAGCACAACCTCCCCCCCCCCTTCCTCTTTCCTTTTTTTTGCGTAAATCGCACCTGCATTCATATTATTCGCTAGCCAATAAGTTTATTAATTAACAATTGCGTTTAACGCGTGAGGAAGCGAGCAGCGAGTATCACTGTCGGATATCTTTGTTTACCCTAAATCAAAACCTTTAAAACTTTCATAGAATACTTTTGAGCGTTAAATTTTCAAACGTTAAATGTAATAAAGAAAAGAAGTCACTCCTGTTAATCTCAGCTGACCGCAAGTCGCGACAGTCACGATAAAAGTTCTAAGAAGCACACCTCCGGCGATCGGATGTCCGTGAAAAACTATGGCTCGCCGTTTGGCTTCAGACGCATATTATATTACTCGACAGTATGTATGTATTAGAATTAAGAAATAACTTCTAACCTTTTTTTTTGTTAATTTAAAATTTTTGATCGCGATTTTCTTTTGTGCATGTGTTCCTTTTTATTAGATATAAGAACAATTAGGGAAATTTACACCTACATTTTATAATTAACTTCACAATTTACACCCTTCGTTCGTACGGGCAATTATTCAATTCTTTCAAATCTTGTTCTCTAGAAATCCGTTACCACTTTATATCAAGCTCATCGTTACACATCCGACTCTGTCAGTCGCGACTCCTAAATCATACATCTGTTCACTTCTTTTTCGACTCCCTCTGCGTGCGTTAACTACTAAGACATACTACTATTTGCGTTAATTTTAAGTTGCGTAAATTTTAATTTGCGATTAATTAATAAGTTGCGTTAGGGAACGAAGGAAGATTTCCAAAGCGTTAGACTGCGATAAGCCGTGCGCAGAACGCCGTGTCTGACGTTCGCGCGCACGGCGGAGTAATACAGCGCCCTTATGCCCAAGAGCGGAATACGTACTTTTCTTCTATTCGGATTCATTCATGCTTTGTCTGCTACTCATTAAGTCCGGTCGTCATCATCCGACAACATTTTAATACGCGTGTTAACTCTTTTCAATCGAGTTTATTCAATTCTTATACAATTAGTTTCAAATTCAGCAACACGTATTTCTTTCTTTATTTTCGTTATAAGCTCCCCGCGATATTCAGCCGGTTCGAGCATCGATTTCATTCTTAATTTCAATATCGAGAATAAAATATTAATCTCAATGAACCACCGAGAAAAATCTGGCCCGATCACCAACGACGCTGACTAGCGGAGGCCGACCTATCCTCCACGCTAAGAGGCTTTCTTCCTTCTATCTATCCAACGACCATAACAATAATAGCTGGACGTGACAACGCACGCACAGAGGCGCGCATGTGCTTGCTCACACCTGTTCACGTATGTTTTATTTGTCAATATAAATAATTAAATATATCCGTAACTGACGACTGAATTTCAAGATAATAATTACTTTCGTTATAACTACCGAAAAGAAATTTAATTCTCAATTACGGAAGCCACAACTGAGAATTAAAAATTTAATTCTTAGTTACGGAAGTTAAACAATACGAATTTAATTCTTAATTATGGCTCTTAAATACAGGCCCAATACATCTAAGGAATAAAATTTTAATTCATATTTGCAGAAAATGTAATTACAAATAAAAAATTTATTTGTCAGTTGTGACACTTATAATTAACAATTAAAATGTTAGTTATCAATTAGTTTTGTTATAAATAATGATTAAAAATTTAATTAATTGCAAAAGCCGTGTAATCAAAAGTTAAAATTTATTTGTTAGTTGTTACACTTATAATTAACAATTAAAATTTTATTTATCAATTAGTTTAGTTATAATTAACAATTAAAAATTTAATTCTTAATTGCAGAAACCATGTAATTAATAATTATAAATTTAATTATTACTTGCAAGCTGTATAATTAATAACTAAAAATCCAATTAATGTTAATTTACTTTAGTTCCAAGTGAAAATAAAAAGTTTATTTATTAATTATTAACTGTATAATTGAGAATTAAAATTTTAACTATTAAATAGTTTAGTTGATAATTGAAAATTATTAAAAGTTCAATTATTAATTAAAGGCCTTAATTAAGAAGAATAATTTTAATTATTTAATTATTAATATCTAATTACAAATTTTGAAATCCTACTTCATACTAATCAGGATTTGATATGAATTGCACCCAGAAAAGAAGCTTTGCATATACTTTGTTCAGATAAGGTATCTCGTAACGTACAAATGTATCAAAATTTTCTAATTTATTTAGAACCAGATTGTACAGCAATTTCCGACACAGCAACTTTAAAACGTGAGAATTTAAAAAAAGATATAATTAAAACCCATAAAACAATTCATGTAACAAATCAATCAGAATCAATTAATGAATAACTTTAACAAAATATAAATTAACTAATACACCAATGGATTTGGTGAAAGAAATTCACATTAACCCAGAGCATCTAAACTCTCGGTAAAACTTTAGACGAACTAAACAATATAGTAGAACGAATATCAGAACGTAAAAGAATAATTATTTGAAAAGAAACATTCACGTATTATCTTCATTTAACAAGATATATAGCCTTTGGCTCTATCCTATTTGTATTTCTCTACAAAATTAGATCATTTTCAAGCATTATTAAATACTTATTCCAACTATTTAAAAAATCTTATAACCAATGTAGTTTCGGAAAAATCTCGCACCTATGCAACACACTCATTATACCGCTCCCGAGGGAGAATTCACAACCCAAAATTTTGTACACCAATGCCGATTTTTGGCATTGCTGTAAAACACTGCCAACATTTTCGTACACTGCCGTCAGTGCTTACAATTAGTCAATGCCTACAATGCCGTCAATCCTATATTAAAATTAAGGCAATGCCATGCAATTATGAACACTACCGCGTACTGCCCATTATCATACGCCAATGCCTGCACAAGAATTCTAAAGCTTTCCCAAAGTATTCTACACAATTATACAAGAAACTTCCAAAAATTTTATTTACGAACTGTATCTATACATTTTAATGTAATTGCACATTATTATGTGATGTCTTATGCATATAACTTCAAACAATGGAACACTAAAAATAATAATAAAAATAATCAAAATAATGACCTTGATATTGTATTTGTTTGTAATCAAAATAAATTTTAAACATTCTTCTTTAAAAATTCTATACATTTTACTGTAATTGCACATTATTATGTGATGTCTTATGCATAGGTATACCTAACTTCAAACAATAGAATACTAAAAATAATAATGTCTGTTAAGTTAGCACCCCCCACCACAAAAAATCAAAACGCCACTTATGCCAAAATTAAGTGCTTTTTATGTGCTAATGATGTACCCTATTTGAAATTTTTGTGCTCGAGCGGTTTAGCAGGAAAATGAGATTGAAGGTGGGGGTGCCAGCTTAACGTTAAGCCAGCACCAACTCATATAAATAATTAATAAAATAAAAAAATAAATACACTAGAATTAAGTGCTTTTTATGTGCTTTCCAACGATATATAAATAAATGTTCGTACTCAATCTCTTCGATCAGAAAATC
Source organism: Solenopsis invicta (assembly GCF_016802725.1). Lineage (NCBI taxonomy): Eukaryota > Metazoa > Arthropoda > Insecta > Hymenoptera > Formicidae > Solenopsis > Solenopsis invicta. Next base: position 13,142,641 of record NC_052667.1, read on the forward strand.
GTCCCGAAAGTTCGAATACACATTAACGATACAAGAGTAAAGTACCAGAAAGAAAGCAATTCTGAAACTGATTATAAGCTTAAAATATTCTCCTATTTATGTGCTTTCAAAATATGCAAGACCAGATTTTTGTGCTCAACCCCTTGATCGAAAAACCGACCCTGAAGTAAGCACCCCACCATTCAGGTACAAGAGTAAACTACCAGAAAGAAAGCAATTATGAAATTGATTATAGGCTTAAAATATTCTCTTATTTATGTACTTTCGGAATATGCAAGAAAAAATTTTTGTGCTCAACCCCATGATCGAAAAACCGACTCTGAAGTGAGCTGACCACTCCCCAACCACTGACGACAATGCCGTCAATATTATAGGTCACTGCTTACTTTTTTCAGTCCACTGCCAAAATTTTGTACACCAATGTCAGCTGTGAATTTCCCCTCGACCGCTCCCCCTTCAAATTATGGGATAAACCCAGAAGTATTGAGATGTTTACTTACTAACAAATTTAATTATAAAATTTTTCTATAAGAAGAAAGGTGTAAGCGACAACCACGTATTCTCCTTAAAAATGTATATGACTATAATGATTCCATACCATTTTCCTCTTTTAACTAGATAATTCTTCAGAGCATTTTTCGTTATCTGACTAAGTCTGATTTTCCTGAATTTTTCATTACTAGAGCACTTTTCATTGCTGATTAAGTTCAATTAGATAGTCGGACCTTACATTTTCGAAGGTCTACTTTCGATATAAGGTATTACATCATTTTAAGGAATGTTCCAAAAGATGGAAATGCGTCATGGCATATAAATAGGGACTTCGGGAACTAAAGAGCCAGTTCCTCAATTCTCGTACACGCAAAACCATGCATATATAATTATAAATTATAATTAAGCAATTATTGTAAGACAAAAAATTTATTTTTTTTAACTATTAAAATTGACGGATCTCACATGCAAAACTGACTCTAATAGCGATTTCGGCTGGGGCGCACCGGTGTGCTACCTTACCGGTGGCACACAAATTAGCTCCGACTATTTTCTCAGGTCCACTTTGTGTACACCCAATATGCACTTACAAGGTGTTTTGAGCCCAGACAAACACGCGGCACCACTGAGGGACTGAATTATTTAACTAGCCAAATACAAAAGTTGCACCGATACCTGAAATGTGCAGCCGGTGTGCCCTAGCCAAAATCGCTATAAGTCATAACTGCTATGACTTTATTTTTATTGTTATAAATATTTCTGGTAATTAAACGTTTATATCTAGTTTATAATGATAAAATGAAGAAATATACATTGTTCTAATGCTTGTAATAGTTTTAATTTTATAAATTGACTCCAAGAGATAGTAGCTCCACTGACAGGTCTCCACTGTGTCTTAATGAACTGTAATTTATTAAATTACTAATCAAGATAACGTTACATTTTAATTCCGGTTTATTATAATAAAATAGAGCATAATATTATCTCGCTCGATTAATTTGTATATTATCTTGTTAAGAAACCTTGCGTAAATTTACAGATAAATAATAAGATATTACAGTTAATTTCATATAATATTCACAATCATTTTTTTGTATGATAGATAATTATGCAGAAGCAATTCACTAATGATAAGAAAGTCAAAACAGCTGTCAACAACTATTTAGTTACACATAATTAGTAAATTTATTACTAATTTTTATGTAGTTCTATGAATATCAAAGAATTTCAACCGGCACTACGTGATGATTCGTAGCTATGTATAGTTCAACATTGAAACTCGTGATTGTCTCGGTGATTGTTTGTAGAAATATTTCAACAAATTCAATCGTAATATTGCATAATTTTTTCTAATTAAGTACGCGTAATTTTGTCGTCAGTATTCGAGGTCCATCCAAAATGTTTCTACCACATTTTACGAATATCCACGAATTTCAATCGGCGTAGTATTACGTGATGATTTGTAGTTACCCATAATTTGGAGTTGAAATTCGGACTTTTTTCAAGAATTATTACTTTCATATTCTACAAATATCTGAGACAAAAGCTAAGAATTTCTAAGATCCAATCTCTGTAGTTTTTCTGTAATTTTTCATAGAAATTCTTAGCTTTTTTTAGTTATTTCCTTAATTTTTCATAAAATTTTTTCCATCAAAGTTGTAATGCAAACATCTGTTGCCTGCTTTAAAATTTAACATGTTTTATACTTATCAGTTTAGTAAGACAACAGATTTTAGCTATAATTATATAAAATGTTATTTCACAATACTTTGTGTAGGGGCAAGGTGAAGTGTCTCATAAATCAAATCTTCACCTTACTAAATAAGTGAGTCTACAATATACTAAAAATATAAATATCAAAAAGATTAACAAGACTATAGGTGGAGCGTTTCATAAATCAAATCTTTATCTTATTAAATAAATAAGTCTACCTTGCATTGAGATCTTGTTAATCCTTTCTATATTTTTAGTGTATTATAAACTAATCTATTTACTAAAGCAAAGATTTGATTCATGATGTGTCCAACCTTGCACAAGGGTCTTGTTAATATTTTCGTTGTCTATAATTTTCTCTAATTGCAATAATTGCTTGCTTTAAAAATATTAAGTAATTTTCTGCTTTAAAAACACAATTTATATAAGAAAATAATCTGTTTCCGAAGCAGAGAATGTGTAATTAGAGAATATTTATTCATACACATTTCAAATTCGTTCATTTTTTGCATACGCAAGTGATCACAATGCATCATCAATTCATTATATTACATCAGATACATTATGACAGATTTCCTAACCTCAATAATCATCAACTTTAGTGTTTGATATCTCGATTCGCGGGGCAAAACTTTTTTCTGCCAAATTCTTTCATTTTGTACAAAAACGCATGAGCTTAATTTCATAGGTAATGGGGGTATTTTGGATAATTACCCTTATTTAAAATAATTATATAAAAATATTACTTTAAGGTTACCTTCTCCTGGTGGAGTAATATAAGTTTGACGTACGTTCGATAATATATGTTGATCGCGAATTATACCTATACCCAATTTATTCGCGCTACCTTCGAATCCAATAGCTACGATCATTTTTCACAATTTTTTTATTTCATATAAATTAAATGATAGATCACAAATTGTACACATAGTAACAAATGCAACAGATTACAATCATGGTATAAAGGGCCTCGCACATAAAATGCATAACAACATAAGCACAACTAAGACCGATGGACCAATGAGCATCCAGCATAAAGTTGCCATATTGATTTACATAAGATTCCCATTGGTCCAGAGGCCTTACCCAAGCAGAACAGGGAGTCATCACGACGTCAAAATAATGTCAAAGACTGCATAATGATCATTAAAAGTCACTTTTCAATCAATTACGATTCATTTTGATGTCGTTTTGACACAATTGTGAATCACTTTGATGTCATTTTGACTTGTTGTTCTGCTTGGGTATGCTACGTTTATGCTCTGTTATGCATTTCATGTGCGAGGCCCTTTGGTCCATATCCTTAAGGTTGGTTTATGCAGGCCGTAACCGCTAACTTATACCGGAATCTGTAAGAAATTGACCAATTATAATCAATTTATAGAAGAATAATCGGTAATACTGAAGGAGATGGTCTTTCTCACCGATTTTGATGAAATTAGGCTTATTCGACGCGTGAAACTAACGAATCTGGCAGAAAAAAGTGTCGCTCGGCCACACAAACCGAGATATCAATCGTTAAAGTTAGCGATTGTACAGGTTAGTATCAGTCATCTCGGCGTAATGTAACGAACTGAGCATGCGCTGTGATAGAAATGTGCACAAAATTTGAAATGTTTATTAATAATTATATCACTGCCATATTTACTACCCCTAACAGCAAAACCATTCATATGTCGACTGTAAGTCGACTTTTCTAAGTCAGGGTGCAGTCCCATGGAGCGTATCAGGCGTATCGCGGATTGCGCGTATCGAAAATCTGACCAATCGCGAACGTTCCGCTGCTTCCGCTGTTCTTGGTTTGCTGCCGTTCCGCCGAAGTTATTCTTTAGGGTGCAGTCCCATGGAGCGTATCAGGCGTATCGCGGATTGCGCGTATCGAAAATCTGACCAATCGCGAACGTTCCGCTGCTTTCGGTACGTGAACGTTTTGTTCCTACGGTCCCATGAAGCGGAATTTGCGTAAGCGTATTAAGCGGATGCTCAATCACGAAACGAATTTTGTTATTTCTCTCATCCAAACAGTCTTGTGATTGGTGAACCGCTGATCCGCTTACGCGAATTCCGCTTCATGGGACCGTAGGAACAAAAGCAGACGGAAGAATAGTAGAATATTCACAGTATATATAAAGTGAATTTTATTTAATTTATTAATTTATTTAGTATAAGTAAATAAAACATTTGACTTTTAACAGGTGCAGAATGAAATCGAAAACAATATTGCTTTCAATTGCTTTATTAATAAAACGTTTAAAACGAATAAATTACGATGTTTTTACCAGGCATGAAATACATCGTAAAATTATTAATCTTTATGCGCTTTATTATTTAGCATTAAAAAACAAGAGAAAAATTGCGAATAAAGGAAAACGGAAATATTGGGTCAAACCAATATTTGTAATTTGCAATTTGTAATTTGCAATTCATAATACAATATTTATATCCGTATTTATATTAAACTAAAATAATCAGTGTAGACTAATCAAAAATATGCTTCGTCGAATTCTAAACTAACCTTAAAATATTATAATTAATAAGTATTACAAAAATAATATTTTAAAATGCTATATGCTACTCACAGGACTTATATTTTCTTTGTTCATAATTGTTTTAATTGTATCAATTACAAGAAACTGCTATTTTTCTTTATGTTAACCTCAATCCGCTCTGATCCGCTCGATTGAATACGCTAAAGAATAACTTCGGCGGAACGGTAGCGAACCAAGAACAGCGGAAGCAGCGGAACGTTCGCGATTGGTCAGATTTTCGATACGCGCAATCCGCGATACGCCTGATACGCTCCATGGGACTGCACCCTTAGCGTATTCAATCGAGCGGATCAGAGCGGATTGAGGTTAACATAAAGAAAAATAGCAGTTTCTTGTAATTGATACAATTAAAACAATTATGAACAAAGGAAATATAAGTCCTGTGAGTAGCATATAGCATTTTAAAATATTATTTTTGTAATACTTATTAATTATAATATTTTAAGGTTAGTTTAGAATGTGACGAAGCATATTTTTGATTAGTCTACACTGATTATTTCAGTTTAATATAAATACGGATATAAATATTGTATTATGAATTGCAAATTACAAATTGCAAATTACAAATATTGCTCTGACCCAATATTTCCGTTTTCCTTTATTCGCAATTTTTCTCTCGTTTTTTAATGCTAAATAATAAAGCGCATAAAGATTAATAATTTTACGATGTATTTCATGCCTGGTAAAAACATCGTAATTTATTCGTTTTAAACGTTTTATTAATAAAGCAATTGAAAACAATATTGTTTTCGATTTCATTCTGCACCTGTTAAAAGTCAAATGTTTTATTTACTTATACTAAATAAATTAATAAATTAAATAAAATTCACTTTATATATACTGTGAATATTCTCCTATTCTTCCGTCTGCTTTTGTTCCTACGGTCCCATGAAGCGGAATTCGCGTAAGCGGATCAGCGGTTCACCAATCACAAGACTGTTTGGATGAGAGAAATAACAAAATTCGTTTCGTGATTGAGCATCCGCTTAATACGCTTACGCAAATTCCGCTTCATGGGACCGTAGGAACAAAACGTTCACGTACCGAAAGCAGCGGAACGTTCGCGATTGGTCAGATTTTCGATACGCGCAATCCGCGATACGCCTGATACGCTCCATGGGACTGCACCCTCAGGCTTTCAGAGTTGACTGCAAGTCGACTTTGCATAGACGTCTGCAGACGTCTTTCAAAAGTTGACTTTAAGACGTCTAGAAAAAGACATTTTGAAATCGACTCGACTGAGCGCCACTGTAGTGAGCGAGCACCGCTGTCACCGCTGCTGCATGTAGCGCCAAGCGAGAGTCATCAAGTTTCTTGCAAGAGTCAATCCGCGTTGTTGTAATCCTACCCGTCTGTCGGGTCTTGTGCTTATTGAATAAAGACTATTAGCTGCAGCCGTTCGGACATACAAAATTCTCTTGTACTCTCCGCTATTTTTTATTATCCATCGGAGCGTGTGCAGCCATACCGGTCATATGCGATTGCCATTGTGAGCCGTTGTTGAGGGACAGACGAGTCGTGAAGTAGGACTATAGTATGTATTTTTTTGTAAAACCATATCAATTAGATATAAATCCGAATATTTAAACGATCAATTGTGAATATTTTAGTTTTGAGATCAGTGGTGCCGAAGCAGTTAAAAACACTGGAGATATGTGTATCGAGATTTCTCTGCCAAAGCATTTCCAATCCATGGTATTTATGTCGGTGTCGAGGTTGAGTGGCACGAAAACTGGCAGAGTCATAAAGAACTTTACGTGACGGAGAAAAGAAGCTACAACTGAACATACTTACTACAAGTGAGCTTTGTCTTCAAAACAAAAATTAATTTGTTCATTTGAAAAACAACATACGTCAACAACTTTCACTTTTAGAGAATTAAAGATGTTTAGTTTTTACAACTGCAGCACTAAAATTAATTAAAAATTGATATTAATTAAATATTATTATAGATATTAACATTTTGATTTTGACGCTCAATTAATTTTTTTTTTATTTAAGTTGAATTATTTTTTAAATGATTGATTCAATTGTTTTTTTAATAATATCACTTTCAATTTGTGCATTCTAATTGCAGAAAAGAACACAAGGAATGTACCAGCAATCAAGATAAACAAATTATCCCTCAATATCTTGAGTAAAACAAAGTGACATTCTTTATCTACTAGAGATTCGAGTTGCAGAATGCAAAATAAAAAAGAATATTTTATCTTTGCAGCATCTACAACAAAGGATCCATTTCTTAAAAAGTTAGCTAAGTTCTATAATTTATATAGAAAGAACATTTTACATTGACATTGTATAAATTTAGAATCTATACATGTATACAGGATATTTAACGAGAGGTGAGAAATAAAGATTTTTTTTCTTATGTGACGTCCATTAATATAATATAGTTAAAAGTTTTTATTATTTTTATTATTATTTTTCTTAACAAATGCATCTGTATACAATAGTAATATTATGCGAGATAATTTTATATACATTAAGTTATTGTGATATACATATACACACACAAAGTTAAACAAATGCGCACAATACATATACACAGATATACACATTTATATTTGCTTTACATATTATAACAATTTTCTTTTTTTTTTTTAAATAAAACGAATCAAACAAGTAAAAAATGTTATAACATATTTTCCCAATTTCAATATTCCTTCCTTTACAACTGCATAGAATGTCTGTAGGATGGCTAACTATAGTCGACTTATAGTTGTCTTCAAATGTATGACTTAAAGACGTCTCTAAAAGTCGACTTATAGTTGTCGATTAAAGTGGGACATTGTATGACTTATAGACGTCTTTAAGTCGTCTAAAGTCGATTTATGGACGTCCATTTTCCAGACGTCTAGCAGTTATGGCCGACTCATAGTCGACTTAAAGTCGACTTTGTGCTGTTAGGGACACTTGCTTGTATTTGCTAAAACGTTATGTTGGATTAAAAAAAGTTATTAGTTTTTGTGCAATGTAGATTTTTTTAATAAGGCATGAAAACAATTTATTTTATAAAATTAATTAATTTAATTAATAGACACATTCCACTTACAAATAGATATCTTGAAACGAGGTCTACATATGTATTGCTCCCTCCACATGAGTTTGTGACTTTCCACACGAAGGGAGGTCCATCCCATTCCCATCCCCACCTATCTCCCCAGCGCGCGCATATTTTGAGCGGAAAAGCAGAACGAGGAATTACAAATTATTAATTTTTAACGGTGTTAATTAATTTAAATGACTGTATTCAATAAATAAGCTGAAAAGGTAAGTATATTATTAAAAATTGTAATGAATTAGGTAAATATTATTTTAAGAAACAAATACAAATGTCTAGTTTTCACCATTTTGTTCCGCTTTTCCGCGCAAATCGTGCTCCATGTAATACAAGGAGGAAAAATTCGCGGAACGAACACTAAAATCCGTTGTCAATGCGGCTCCAACGGCTGCAGTATTTTATCCGGAGCCGATTGAAGAAGAAAGTATATTTGTACATACTCCAATTATTTTTATGTTTTAATAGTGGCCTAGTTTACACCGAGCACTTAATACGCGTACTAACTCGTAACTTTCTATTAATTTATCTTACTTTTGACAATGCGTGTATACATAATACGTACATATATTTAATTATCTCGATTTATATTGTACCAACTTAATATACTATTTTTTAAATTTATTGCCAAAATTAAGATAATTTAATAGAAAATTATTAGTTAGTACGCGTATCAAGTGCTCGGTGTAAACTAGGACAGTGTATATAATATGAATCCAAACATCATGTCGATGATTATTATGAAGTATCTCATGCAAGCAAGGGATGAATCGATAAGATATGCAGAGATAACTAAGAAAAAAGTTATTCCAATGTTTTATTTCTACTTGTGTTACAAAAAATTACAAAAAATCAGAAAAGACCGTAGTATATGGATACGGCCTATTTTTACTGGAGAAGAAGACTTCTGCAAGCGACAATTTACTTGTGGAAATGCGATTGAAACCGCAGCAGCCACATTTCGTTGCCTGTCAACAAAAATACAATTATTTTATTAATTCAGACATTAAGTACCCATCGTTAATAGATATAATTTTAAACATTTGTGCTCTTCAACTTTATTATAATATTTATTATGTTTACTAAAGATGATCAACTTGGAGGTCAAAAACGTATGTCAAATGTATAATTGAACTTTGTTTATGTAAATTGACGTGTATTTGTATAATTAACATCAGCAAAATTTTTTTTACAAAAATTTACGTATTTAATCTATATACAAAATCTAAGATTTTATTTTAGATTTTACGTGTTAATTATATCTATGTCGAAAGAAGTGAGCAATTACAAAGATTTTTCTATCAAAATAATAGCACTATTATGTTTATTGAGTATTAATAATTATTTAAATTATACTTACAGGGCCGTCCATTACAAACTCGAATTATTTTACACGTGCACATCGGCACACATCAATGTGATTTCATTGGATTCCGTTTTTCCGCTCAAACACGCGGAAAAAAACGACGGAAATCTAGTTATTTCCGCGTTTCCGCGCTTCACGTAAAATCACCCTGAAGGTGATTTTACATGAAGCGCGGAAACGCGGAAGACAAAAATAACTAAACTTACTAAGATTCCCGCATTTCCGCGCGTTCTATTCCGTCTGTTTTGGATGCCTTGTATTACATGAAGCATATTTCGAGCGGAAAAGCGGAATGGGGAATTATAAATTATTAATTTTTAATGGTGTTAATTAATTTAAATGATTGTATTCAATAAATAAGCTGAAAAGGTAAGTATATTATTAAAAATTGTAATAAATTAAGTGAATATTATTTTAAGAAACGAATACAAATGTCTAATTTTCACCATTTTCTTCCGCTTTTCCGCGCAAATCGTGCTCCATGTTTAGGGAGAATTCACACCTTGGCGGAAAAGCAGAAAGCAGAAAGCAGAGAGCCAATTAGAACTCGCGCTGGTAGTAAACAGGTATGTACAGTCTGTAGCAGAATTTTGAAACTATATACTACCAACGCAAATTTTAATTGGCTCTCTGCTTTCTGCTTTCTGCTTTTCCGCCAAGGTGTGAATCCCCGCTAATACAAGGAGGAAAAATTCGCGGAACAAACACTAAAATCCGTTTGTCAATGCGGCTCCAACGCCTGTAGTATTTTATCCGGAGCCGATTGAAGAAGAAAGTATATTTGTACACCCAAGGACTTTGATTCTGTCAATGGGGATATTTTCCAAATTGAAAAGTTGCTATCTTTCTATATTCTTACTTACAGTTCATGATTAATGTAACTACCAATAAGCTCTAGTCGTTTCATTAATCATAAACTGCAAGTATGTAGAAAGTGGTGACTTGTCAGTTTGAAAAATTTCCCCATGGACAGAATCAAAGTCCTTGGGTGTACACCCATGGAATTTGATTCTGTCCATGGGGAACTTTTCTAAATTGAGAAGTCACCACTTTCTACATACTCGCAGTTTAAGATTAATGTAACGACTAGATTTTATTGGTCGTTACGTTAATCATGAACTGTAAGTATGTAGAAAGATAGCGACTTTTTAGTTTGAAAAATTTCTCCATGGACAGAATCAAACAGCGAATTCGATTGGCGTGCACTCATCCCGTTCCAGTGGCTGGTAACTTTTTGCTACTAGGCGCACTTGCTCGGAGTGTGTATTTTTATATTGAACTGAGTACGGGTATTTACACTAACCTAGGTGAAGTTATTTATTCTGACCTAGAGTCCCTAGAAGTAGAGAGTCTAGACATCTCGGGGTTCCACGTGATTGGATGCACGTGATTGTGCACCTAAAATGGCAGCACCAATACGGATCCCTATTTAATCCTCTTTAGCCCATGATGTAAGAAGAAAGGTGAAACAAGTAACCAGATGCGCAGTGGACCATACTCTAGACCAATCAGAAGTGGGTCCAAATTTTGAGATTCAATATGGCTACGGCTCCGGTACTGGGGCGTATTTATACTTGTATTTATACGTGAATCGGAAATAATCGGTGAATCGGAGAAATTCAAAGCTACTTAGAAAAGGAAGAACGTGAAGGTAAAGTTGAGACTTTGTACATTAATGAAAATTGTGATAATTGTTATTTCAAATTTTTTAAACTTGAATTAGAAAAAATTTGGAAAATTATAAGAATGAGCTTATGTGTTTGGCTAAATTGTTGTATTTTATGTTCATAACAACAGTGTTTATTGAAACAGTAATTTGTGTTAAAGATAATAAATTTCAAGTATTTTTACATTTTTATATTTATTTTTTTTAACATCTACATTTTAAGTACGTGTGACTACATATCATTGTTTCGTATTCAAATTGCGCGGATATATTTGGACCCAAATTTCATTGGCTCACCACATCGAGCCACGCCTCTTACCGCGCATCGAGCCGCCGACGATGCGCGTTGTTTCACCTTGTTTCTTACATCATGCTTTAGCCAATGCGATAACAACATACAACACGTTCAAGTGCACACAATGCTAAACATACACACACATAAAACTCACGTACACCCAAGGACTTTGATTCTGTCCATGGGGAAATTTTCCAAATTGAAAAGTCACCATCCTTCTACATACTCGCAGTTCATGATTATCGTAACGACCAATAAGCTCTAGTTGTTACATTAATCATGAACTGCAAGTATGTAGAAAGATAGCGACTTCTCAGTTTGAAAAATTTCCCCATGGACAGAATTAAAGTCCTTGGGTGTACATACACTGACATATTCATCACCGTCATTTTAGGGGCAGATGTCCAGACTCTCTACTTCTAGGGACTCTACTTTGACCCAACTCAGTGCAACTGGTAACTTGAATTATAACTATTGCTATATATTGATAATTATTAGTTGATTAATCTATTGATTACTACCACTAATAAATTATTAGTCAACTGTTATACATTTTTTTAAACATAAAAAAACTACGCACATCTTCAAATTTACGAGCAACTAATTTTTTTTTATCTTCTGTATCTGGCATCTTTATCATATTTGGAGCAATATAATTAAAATATTTCATAACATTTGTTATGATAGAATAAAAAATAGAGTCTGCTACATTAAATCTAGATGCAATGTCCCGTATCACACATTTGTTTCCTTCAAACCTGTAAATATAATATTATTAAATACTTATGTATATACATATTAATTACATAAATATATAAAAAACGTACTATGAGAGGGCTAATAGCTGTACATCACTATTTATTGTTTTACGTCCACCATACTTTGTTGTTGTATTATAAATTTCCAAATTTAAATACATATTATTCAATATATTGAACGTACCTGCTTCGTTTCAAACAAAAATGTTGCTGAAACTAATAACAGATGTTTTAAATCTAAAATAACAAATATTTAAAATATGTTGAAATTTCGTACATAGCATACCTCCTTGTCAGATTATTTATTAATAATTTCCATCATATTTTTTACTTTTGGAATATTTTCACATTTCATTAATATTATCATTATCTCTTCATTGCTGGAACTGCTTGAACTATCTAATAGTTCGTCTAATAACAATATTTTTTCCATCATATTTTTGCTATCTCCTACTATTATATACGTTGTATCAATTTTGTACTAAACTATAAGTATGGAACGCATTGAACCGCACTGCCGAAAATCTCGGTGTAGTTCAGTGCATTTTGTACTAGTGTAGTGCGTTCAATCGAACATAAAACATTACTGAACTAAAGTAGTGCAATTCAATCGAACACGTTTTTACTAGCACCTTTTCAGTGCATTATCAATCGAACATACCACAGTTTCTGAACCAGTGGAGTGCACACCAACCGAATACAACACACTAGAAGAGGGCGCACTCAGTGCGCACCAGTGCGCACTAGTGCATCCAATCGAATTCGCTAAAAGTCCTTGGGTGTATGTATGTACAATGCCAGATTGCTGTTCTATGGCGCCGCCATTTTTGTTCCACATCGTTGAAGTGGATGCAACATTGAACGGGGTGCGCACGATTGGACACCGCACGATTGGACACCACCACTCACAGCGGCCGATGCCTAGAGTTTTTCCGTTGGTTTGGTTAGATAAGTCAAGATGATTGGTTGGTGTCCAATCGTGCTGTGTCCAAAAGAGTGTCACCCACATTGAACTATACTCTAACTGGAATGGGCACTGCCATATAACGTCCCTAAGCGGGAAACGTGATAGAAATAGCATGATGCGAGGGGCCACCTCTCTTTTTCTAAGCGTTTTCTGTGCATGCGTCAGCATTCACCTTACATTTTTACTCAAAAGTTAAATTTTTTTTTTGTTTTTATGTTAATACAGCATATAACGGAATTCGTGGAAACAAGGAAGAAATTAACTTTTACTTAAAAAATTACTTAAATACTAAAAAAAATATAATACAATGTTGCTTTTGTTTTATTTATGTATGTCACTTAAGTCGCTAGTTTATCTATTCTCATGTGCCGGTACTGCAAAACTTTCTAACGTGACTGTAGTGACAAAGAGAGGTGGCCCTTCGAAATGGCTCTCTCTCGTCACGTTTTCTGGCGGCTAGTGCCCATTCCAGTTAGAGTATAGTTCAATGTAGGGTCCTATATAAAGAGAGAAGCGACATCGAACCCCCACTACAACCTTCAGTATCCAATTGAGTCCTCCACCGCCATTTTGGGACCGCTCAACGTCATCAAACACCATTCGTATCATTCTGCAAATAGCTGTGGTCACAATATGGCTGCTCGCTTAGCCAATCAAGTATCAATCAGATTACCAATCAGAGCTTCGGACATCAATGTCGCTTCTCTCTTTATATAGGACTCTAGTTCAATGGGATGCAACGACCTTCCTTTCCCTCCAACGCCAATCCACGGATCTTGGGTGGTACACCCAAGGACTTTGATTCTGTCCATGGGGAAATTTTCCAAACTGAGAAGTCACCACTTTCTATATACTCGCAGTTCATGGTTAATGAAACAACTAGAGCTTATTGGTTGTTACGTTAATCATAAACTGCGAGTATGTAGAAAGTGGTGACTTCTCAGTTTGGAAAATTTCCCCATGGACAGAATCAAAGTCCTTGGGTGTACACCCAGCGACTTTGAATCTGTCCATGGGGAAATTTTCTAAACTGAGAAGTCGTTATCTTTCTATATACTTACAGTTCATGATTAACGTAACGACCATTAAGCTTTAGTCGTTTCATTAATCATGAACTGCGAGTATGTAGAAAGTGGTGACTTCTCAGTTTGAAAAATTTCCCCATGGACAGAATCAAAGTCCTTGGGTGTACATACTCCAATTATTTTTATGTTTTAATAGTGTATATAACCCACATAGTACGTAATATTGCAGTGATATCACAGCAATATCACTTTTTCATTGCAATATTACAAATGAAATATTGCAGAAATATCACGAAATATTACTGTGATATCACAATAATATCAAAATGTCCGCGAAAACGCATCACAGTAATATTACTGTGATATTTCACAGTAATATTACTGTGATATTTTATAATATTTCTGTGATGTTTATGTGATATTTAAATGATATTGCAAGGAATTAAATGAATAAATTATTTTAATTTTTTTCATTTTATTGTTATTCTTAATATTATTTTCTTATTGTTACATGTAATATATATTAGACATAGAAAAAAATAATTATGTTTATTAAAACAGAATATGATAATGTAAACGTAATAAATGTTTAATTTACCAAAAAAATATCTCTTGTGCCCTTTTTCATTTTTGTTAAAAAAGATTTAATTTGAATTATAATTTTCATTTATGTTCAAGATTAAATAACAATACAAAATATTATTTACATGTAAAAATACAAAATTTTATGTGGAAGCGTTCCACACACACGTCACGTTGGGTAAGGAATCAGAACGAGTATTCATCTCCAAATTACAACGATTTTCCTTAAAATCTCATTGAAGTGTGAGCTCGTGAGTCAGCCGCGGTGGCGTCTAGATATAACACCTGTGGTTGCACTCGACTCACGAGAAGGTCTTCAGCGGCGCGGCCACCTAGTGATGGTGTTAGCACTCATTTGTTTACGTGAAGACTTATACGAGGTGTGTTCAAAAAGTATCGCGAATTTTGTGTTTTTTCAAAAATTATTTATTTATTCATGAATATCTATTTTGTCCCCTTCAAAGTAATCCCCATGAGATATTATACACTTGTGCCAACGGTTTTTCCAATCTTCGAAGCACTTCAAAAAATCATTTTTTTTTATCTTGTTCAGCTCCTCCTTCGATGCCGTCTTTATCTCGTCAAGCGTAGCGTAACGTCGTCCTTTCATGGGCCTCTTCAGTTTAGGGAACAAGAAAAAGTCACAGGGGGCCAGATCTGGGGAATACGGTGGCTGCGGCATCATTAGTGTGTTGCTTTTGGCCAAAAAGTCGCGCACAAGCAACGATGTGTGAGCAGGGGCGTTTGGTACGAATTTCGCGGCGACCCGTCTCATGCCCAAATCATTGATAAAAATCGAATGGCACGAGCCAATCGATATGTTTAGGTCCTCAGCAACTTCTCTAACGGTGATTCGACGATTGGCCAATACCATTTTCTCCACTTCATTAATTTTTTCGTCTGTTGTTGAAGTGCTCGGGCGTCCGGCACGCTCTTCGTCGTTCACATCTTCTCGGCCTTCTGAGAACATTTTGTACCACCGATAAACGTTGCTTCGGTCCAAGGTAGCTTCTCCGTATGCCACAGTCAACATTCGGAATGCATCCGCGCACTTAATTTCGTTTTTCACACAAAATTTGATACAGGTTCTTTGATCCATTTTTTTGAATAGGTAAAAATCGAAGACGATCCAAAACACGTGCAAGCAAAGCAGCTGTCAACAATTAAGTGAACATTCAAAATGGCCGAGCTTGTCGGCATAAGTGAGAGACATGAGTACCAACATAACGCCACAAAAAGATCGAAATTCGAATATACGTAACCCGCGAAAATTCAAAATTCGCGATACTTTTTGAACACACCTCGTACACATGGCGGGACCGCATAGCATGTACACCCAAGGACTTTGATTCTGTCCATGGGGAAATTTTCCAAACTGAGAAGTCACCACTTTCTACATACTCGCAGTTCATGGTTAATGAAACGACTAGAGCTTATTGGTCGTTACGTTAATCATGAACTGTAAGTATGTAGAAAAATAGCGACTTCTTAGTTTGGAAAATTTCCCCATGGACAGAATCAAAGTCGCTGGGTGTACGGGTTCGCTTGTTTCGTCGTATGTTGTGACGGTCGGATTATATACATACATATAATTAATAAACATTGTAAAATACTTATTTAATGATGGAATATATATATAATCATATTTTTTAATAGAATTGAAAAAAAGTAAAGTCTAAAGAAAAATTTGTTGAAAATTTAATATTTTAATTAACTTGAAAAACCTTTTATTGTGGTATATAATAGTCTAATCTAGAGAACTTCTTGGAGAGAGAATTGCCAAGGGGGGTCACGTGACCGACTCTGTGATTTACTGGCGGAAATGTGCAAATTTTGCATTGCGACGTCAATGCATTGGCCGGCACGCATCACGCGGAACCACCGATGGTTCTTCGCGACAAAGTCTGTCAACGCATTGACATCGCAATGCAAAATTTACGCCAGCATTTCCGCCAGTCAATCACAGAGTTGGTCACGTGACCCCCCTTGGCGATTCTCTCTCCTAGGCTGCGTTCAAATTCCTTACCCGAGTGCACCCAGGCTAGGCAAGGTCCGTGGATTGGCGTTGGAGGGGAAGGAAGGTCGTTGCATCCACTTCAACGATGTGGAACGAAAATGGCGGCGGCCATACTTTTACTGCACACTCGCTCACTCACACAACTAATAGCTGTAGTACCTTACTATCTACGTACATACACTAATTTCAAAGTTATTTTTACTGAGTTTATAATAAACAGGAATTCTATATGATATGCTTGAAATATTATATGCTTTAATATGTACCTAATAATTAATAATTGTTTTATTAATTTTGATTTGTTTCCGATATAACCACAAACTTTAGAATAGATTAATTAATTTTTACAAACAGAAATTTAAACGAAATCCAGTGTTTAGACAAAAAAATTACAATAAATCTAAATTTAAATCATTCTTTTTAACTTTATCTTGATTTTTTGTGTTATTATTTAAAAAAGTAAAGAGACTTTTCAAGCATGCTTCTCAGTCTTCACGCTTTCGTCATCAATCGGATTACATTTGCTGTCTCAGCAATCGTCAATCTGATTAGCCTAGGGAAATTTTCTATACCTACGTTGAGTACCATTGTTCAATCCAATCCGAGATCCGATTAGATATCGTAAACACCCATAATAGATGATATGCGCAATATATCTTCATCTAATTTGTTAAAATAAAAATTTATTTTCATTGTTTAAATTGATTCGTCCTATTCTACTAACATTTAATTTTCATCTACTTTAGTTATATTGATAAGAATATTCATAGTAAAATATTTATGTATTATCTTTATCGCTTATCTTAATTTATTATGTAATTTATTCTGAATCTGAGATATTTATGTTACTATTTTTCAGCGTTATTTGCTAAACACACCCAATGTTTGAGGGTGTTTACGATAACTAATCGGATCTCGGATTGGATTGAACAATGGTACTCATCGTAGGTATAGAAAATTTCCCTAGGCTAATCGGATTGACGATTGCTGTCTCAAATGTAATCCGATTGATGACGAAAGCGTGAAGACCGAGAAGCATGCTTGAAAAGTCTCTTTATTTTTTAAAATAATAACACAAAAAATCAAAGATAAAGTTAAAAAGAATGATTTGAATTTAGATTTATTGTAATTTTTTTGTCTAAACACTGGATTTCGTTTAAATTTCTGTTTGTAAAAATTAATTAATCTATTCTAAAGTTTGTGGTTATATCGGAAACAAATCAAAATTAATAAAACAATTATTAATTATTAGGTACATATTAAAGCATATAATATTTCAAGCATATCATATAGAATTCCTGTTTATTATAAACTCAGTAAAAATAACTTTGAAATTATTCAACTACATTATACATTAATCAATATTAATTTATATGTTAAAAATCAATAATGTATCTGAAAATGTTTTTTTTATTCTTTTCCAGATCGTAAATAAACTTCAACTCCAAGAATAAATAAAAATTACTGGAAAATGGATTGAAAAGGGCATTATTGAACATTATCAATTTGTGCTAACTTAAAATTTGTAAAATCTGCTATTCTTTGTTAGTTGTTCATTAGAGAGTAATAATATAAGAACGGAATATACATAAATAAAATTAAAATAATTGTATGCATATATGATGCGTATATTACATTTTTATATTATTACTCTCTAATAAACAACTAATAAAGAAAAGTAGATTTTACAAATTTTAAGTTAGCACAAATTGATATATTGTTCAATAATGCCCTCTTCATATAAATCCATTTTCCAGTAATTTTTATTTATTCATAGAATTGAAGTTTATTTACGATCTGGAAAAGAATAAAAAGAACATTTTTAGAAACATTATTGATTTTGAACATATAAATTAATATTGATTAATGTATAATGTAGTTGAATAATTTCAAAGTTATGTTTACTAAGTTTATAATAAACAGGAATTCTATATGATATGCTTGAAATATTATATGCTTTAATATGTACCTAATAATTAATAATTGTTTTATTAATTTTGATTTGTTTCCGATATAACCACAAACTTTAGAATAGATTAATTAATTTTTACAAACAGAAATTTAAACGAAATCCAGTGTTTAGACAAAAAAAATTACAATAAATCTAAATTCAAATCATTCTTTTTAACTTAATCTTTGATTTTTTGTGTTATTATTTAAAAAAATAAAGAGACTTACTTTTCAAGCATGCTTCTCGGTCTCCACGCTTTCGTCATCAATCGGATTACATTTGAGACAGCAATCGTCAATCCGATTAGCCTAGGGAAATTTTCTATACTTACGTTGAGTACCATTGTTCAATCCAATCCGAGATCCGATTAGTTATCGTAAACACCCTGGTGTGCGTTCAGATTCCATAAACCACTAGGGAGCTTTTCATTAGCTCCGCCCATTTACCCAGTCAACCAGAGATCACTCACCGGATGGAGAATCTGAACGCAGCCCTAGAGGTTCTCTAGTCTAATCAATATTAATGAATAAACTATTTTACAAAATAATGTACCAAGCAGTAAATATTAAACGATGTAAAAATGTATATTTTTTTCAAAAACTTCTAAATATGTCTTAAAATATTTATTGTCAAGTAAATAATAAATGTGTATTGACAAAACTTTTTGTAAACATTTTCTTTAAAAAAATTTCTCATGATGAAAATTTTTAAAAATTAAAATTGATTTTTGTGCTCCTGCAAAAATTATAAATGGCAAAAAGACAAATACAAAGGTTTTTCTGTAATTTTTTAATAAAATTATTATTGATCAAGTTATAAAGCAATAATTAAATTGATAGATTACATAGAAGGGGGTACATTAGTTTATATACAGTTTAAAGGATAAACTAAGTAAATATCTAAACTAATAATAAAATTAATTAATTCTTTTTCTTAATTTTCCCTTTTATTCCACAAAAGGGCAAAGACATTATTGTTTTATTTGTAAGTTGATTTCTTCTATAGGATACCAAAATTACCAAGAATATTATAGATACTAAAAATATCAAAATTAATCAAAGAGATAGTGACGTATTAATAAGACATAATAGAAACGTTATTTGACATTACCTTGTTTTTTGGGCTTAAATATTGCAATAATATATTGTAATGATATTATTGAAATATTTTAATGTTATTATCACTGTATAATATCACAGTAATATTTCTGTGATATTCCTCTGATATCAACGGAATATTTTAATGTCATTATCACTGTGTAATATCACAGTAATATTTCTGTAATATTTTACAGTAATATGTAATATTTTTGTGATATTGCAATATTTCTGTGATATCACAGAAATATTACGTGCTATGTGGATAATTATTGAATTAATATTAAATTGTGCAAAATTTAATAATTTTCTTTAGTTAATATTGGGCGCTTTCCACATGGAAAGACACAATGCAGCACAGTGCACCACTTTATCCTTGTTTATTAACCTACAAGAATAAAATAATTTATTGTATTATATTGTATCAATTGTGTCGCTTGTTGAAAAATGCCCATTATTAGAACAGTTTAATTTGCCACATAATGTGACCTAACTTAGCGTGAGCAAGATACAGCTTCTCATTGGCTAGCCATCTTACGATGCGCAAGAGCATACCTTTTTCTTTCTACCATGATATTGGAGCATATGACACGAACGAACCTATGGTTTCTAGAAAATCTCCCTAGAGAGTTGAGTTTACTATCTATCTTGTTCGCATTCGACGGTTAATAGTACTAAATCGACTAAAGTAACGGAGGAGAATCTCTTCTATAAAAGTCCATTGTGAACATATTCGACATCACGCGAGAGCGAATCGCCGGGATATGTGCCAGAAAATACAAGTAATCGGGTCGTCGCGTTGAAAAAAGTGAGTGTCCGTTCGTCCCGCGTGATAGACGCGGGATTTCCGATCAAAAAAAGTATCGCTCGATTCGTAAATCGAGTCGAGTTGCGCGCGAGGCGTACTAGATTTGGGTGATTGATTTTTGGTGTCGCTCCGCGCTTTACCGGACGTGAGTTTGTTACAAACGACGATCACGAGTAAACGCGTTTGCTTGCACGTGCAAGAAGAAACTGATGTATTCAAATTTCGTAGTTTGCTAATAATCAGTTCTGTGACGGGAAGAGATTGATACTTGCAAAAGAGAAAGAGAGAGCGAAAAAAAAATTTAGTGCGCGTATACGTAGCAGGAGAAAGAAAGTGTGTACGTGTGTGCGTGTGCGTATGCGTGTGAATGAGTGAGCGAGAAAAAAAAGGGCACGCGTGAAAGAGAAAGAATGAGAAAGGGAACAAGAAAGAGGTACCATGAACCTTCACTCTTGTAAGATGGAGCGAAGAGGGCTACTGACGCGAGCGAACGAGTAAGTGCGCGCGCGCTTTATCACATACAGGCTCTCTCCTCTCCCGAACGAACGAGTCTCGAGACGTCTCGTCGTGACAGGGGATTTCGTCGTAGTGTTACCCGGGTAACGCCCCCCTTGAGCATGGTGTTGCCCCCGTGTGGCACATTCGCGCATCGTGATGTCGCGTTTGCGGTCTCCTGAGGTTCACGTAAAGGCCTCGGTGTATGCCGTATTGTGTGGCATTACTGCCTCCGCGTCTCGAACGAAAAAAAAATCTCAGCACTTCGCACTAAGAAAAAGTGACGCTAAAAGAAGTGTCCCGTTAATAAAGGGACAAGGGCATCTATAGAAGAGTCAAGGTAGAAAAATTCGCGTCGCGAGTGATCGACAAATCTATAATCGGCGATGTGCTCCGCTTTCCGTCGTTACGAAGGCGATGCCTGCCGCGAAGATGACACTTGTTTACGTGACCGAAGCGGGCTGAGTTTGACTAACCACCGCCGATCGCTGATCGAGCAAATGTCGCCAACGCAGCCGGTGCGTTATGGTGCGCTATTACGGCGACGCGTTTTTGGACGCGCACGCGACGAGCGTCGCTATCGCCGTATGTTGCGATGCTCGAATTTTCGGCGATTTGTGTGGCCCCGGATGGCTATCGGCTTATCGTCTTACGTACGCGCGCGCGATAACACGAGAGCTTGCCGGGAAGCTCTGACCGCGCGTCGTTTCACTTGCGTGCGGAACACGTTTACGCGGGCACGCATGGATCTATCTCATGGACACACGCGGTGAGTGACACCGATGGTAAGGCATCGCGATACCCGGCGATGTGCTGCGTTTTCCAACGAAGAACGTATCCACACACACACATGTACTTGTGGACTGTCGCAAAAAATAATCGGAATCACGTGAGAAAAGAAAGATCCCCCGCCCCCCTCAAAAATGCACTTTTAAGAATGTTAACTTTTTAACGTCTCTCAAATTAATGACATGTCTGATATCAATTTGACATGTAGAATTTTTCACTTAGGCCACGAGATTCTAAGGACGAGTAATTCTGAGACTTCCAACAGTCTTTTGGCACGGTTGCAGCAGTTTGGAGCATTATCATTATAGGTGCAGCCTGTTGCCTAAAGGATTAATATTAATAATATCTTCATTATTATACTGGATTGTATCTGGATTGACAAAATATTTTTTTGCTGTATCTTTGTCTTCCATCCTGTACTTTTACTGTAAGGTAAATATAGTTTTATTTTATAATTTTATAACTTATGAGAAGAGAGAGAGAGAGAGAGAGAGAGAGAGAGAGAGAGAGAGAGAGAGAGAGAGAGAGAGAGAGAGAGAGAGAGAGAGAGAGAGAGAGAGAGAGAGAGAGAGAGAGAGAGAGTGTGTGTGTGTGTGTGTGTGTGTGTGTGTGTGTGTGTGTGTGTGTGTGTGTGTGTGTGTGTGTGTGCGTGTGCGTGTGCGTGTGCGTGTGCGTGTGCGTGTGCGTGTGCGTGTGTGTGTAAGTGAGTGAGTGAGTGAGTGAGTGAGTGAGTTGCCAAATGCATATCACTTAAGAATTTATCACATCTATTTATACAAATATGTTAATAATTATACTGTGAGGGTTAGCAGGAGGAGCAGAGATAAAAATGACAAAATAATTTTGAAACTTCGAGTAAAAAGTTTAATAAACATGGTATTTACTATCAGGAAAATCTTGGAGACGTGGAATTTTTAGGAAATTAATGTTTTACCTTTTAAAATAATGAATTATAAATTTTATTGCTACTCAGAAAAGTTTTTGGAATTTTATTTTTAAATTTAAATTTTATCTCTTTCTGACAAAATTGATTTTTTTTTTATAATACTAAATTGATTAGTAATAAGAGCATTTAAGTCTATATTTTCTTTTGTAATTCATTTTTGTAAAAAAAAATAATAGAAGACAATACATTGTTTTAGATTAATTTGTATGTTTAAAACAAATTTACCAATATTGGCATATTATTTAATTTTCATGTAACATTTCATAAACAAAAGCTAAAAATAAAAGTTTATAAATGTAAATACAAATTAGAATGTATTTTCTATTACATGGTGTAGCAATTTTTATAATACTGTTTTGTATGTTGTAATAATTAATGTTTTCAGATATTACTCAAAATGCATTTCAGAAATTGGTATAGCCAGTAATGGCAGAATTCAGACATGATCCCACATGCTTGTGTAAAGTTGGCACTCTATTTTTGCAAAATATTGTATTCAGAATTCTATTTGCATTCACAATAGTTCTACAATTTTTGATAGATTAGAACAATAGTTCTTTTGATTTGAACAAAATTAATTTAATTTTAAAAATATGGGTTCCCAACTTTTCATAGCATCCCAAATTATGAAAAAAAAATAAATTACAAAATCTTATAATCCTCAAAGAGTTCTATAGTTTTTGATGAATTGTAATAATTTGAAAAGGGCCAAGAAGTCATCCGGAACTTGCTTCGAGATGGAACTTTACTCTTGTGTGAGGTGCCAGTTTGTTTAAAAATGATTTTAAAAAAATGGTTAAAGACTGAAATTTTTGGCGAAACCTATAAAAAGCTTCAGAACTATTGGAAAATGCTAAGGAACTGCAGAACTTACAATAAAATGGTACTTTACTCTTGTGATAAAGTGCCAATGTTTGGGTTTAAAAATTGTTTAGAAGTAATAATTGATAGAATTTTTCCAAATCGCCAGAAGTATGCAAGAACTACTTAGAACTGTTAACAAATTAATCGGTACTGTTAGCACTGAATTCTATGAAAGATTGGGTACTAACGATTGGATTAAAAAATTGTTTAAAATTAGTAAATATTCAAAAGTATTTTTAAAATTGATCAAGAATTATAAGATTTTGCGATTTAATTTATTTTTTTTGTGACTTGCTACGAGAAGTTGGCACTCCACATTTTTAAAATTGAATTTTTTTGTTTAAATTGACAGATCTATTGTTCTAATCTATGAGAAACTATAGAAATATTGTGGGTGCAAATGGAACTCTAAATAAAATGTTTCTCTTTTAAAAATGGGATTTTACACTGGCAAGAATAACTATAAAATAAATTGTTAAATTAACAAGAGGACCTTAAGAATGAGTCATCGATTTTAATAAAATTGTATGGATGTGTAGTATTTATTCAAACCTTTACTGTAGTAAAGGTGTATGTTGCGGAAATTAGGCATTTTTGAGAAAATGATTAAATATTTCCAACGCTTATAGTACCGTTACAAAAGAACGATTGTCGAGTCAGCGGCCTAGCGTTCGACGTTAGGAAATAGCTACAACAGTCTCCGAGTAAAACGGTTTTATTATTGTTTTTTTTTGTCTAGACCTTATAAAAAGAGATTAAAGCTGTAACAGTATTATAGGTGCTGGAAATATTTAATTGACATTTTTTCGAGAATGCCTAATTTCTGCAATTTATGACTTTACTACAATAAAGATTTGAGTGCATACTACAATAAAATACTACCCATAAAATTTTGTTAAAATTGATCCACACTTGGCGGATTCTTCTTGTATAAGTAATAGAATATATTTTTACGAATCAAAGTTCATAAAATTGAAAGGCTAAAATTGAATCCTCTCATCATATATGTATTTTTGACACCTTATTAGGAGTGAGCTTAACAGTTATTTTTACTATTTGGTTATAACCGTTATTTCAAAATAACTGGTTACTTTAAAAGTTATTTGGTTAAACAATTATTAGCAGTTAACCACATAATTTACAATAATTTACTTATGTTAGAAAATCTTAACGAATTATCTGTCATATTAATTAAGCTCAATTTTATATTAAAAGAAATATGAATATAATTAAGGTAAAATAGTATTGGAGGAAGAAAGAGAAAAATATTATTTTGGAAATTTTATTTTTTTTTAATATATATCTTATTTTAAAAGTAAATAAACAAAATTATGTAATTTAAACTTTTTTTTTAAATATGAAAACAATATATTTAATAAACAAAATAAAATTTAACATGAAATACACAAAGAAATTGCTGAGTTCTATGCCGTATAATAATAATAAAAAAATGTATTGGGATTTTAAGTATGGCCTCAAAAAGGATATTTACACTACACACTACTTATATTTGAGTGATGGCTGCAGGATAGAAGCATTTTAAAGTATTTCTTTATTCTACAATCAAGTGACATGTTTAAAAAATTGATTGTACATACGATAAATGTAATATCGACATTATTATGCTTGTAAAATTGTAATTTGTTAAAAATAACTGTTTAGTCCGATAACCGTTATTTTCTAAATTTAATAACGGTTATTGAAGTTATTTTTCAATAACGATTAAACGGCCCATCATTACTTATTAGTAAGGTATGTAAAATATAAGAGTACACAGTTGATAAGAGTATGTAATGACATTTACTCCAAAATTACGTGACATTTGAAATTAATCTCAATCTTGTTTTGATATGCGTTTAGTATATGAGAGCTTGCCAAAAAATGATTGAAAAGTGTATTTAATTGGAGGATTTACATAAGTTTGAATTAATTCGGTTGTTTTTTAATTTATTTTTATCATTTTCAAAGTATTATTTCTGCTAAATATAACGTGATATACTTATTAGACATACTGTGTTTTATTTTGACACATTCTTGTTCAAAGGTTAAGATTTTTTGTTACTTGCTAATAAACAGTAATTGTGAACAATTCTGTCCATGAAGAGGTCATATAAGAGTGCACAGCACGATAATATATAAGAGTACGCGCATATTTTTAAATAATTGTTTTGTTTCAATCTTTTTAACAAACTTATTTATTTCTATTTAACAAAATGTAAAATAGAAAAAAAAGATCTGAAATACTAGCAACTTTCCATTTAAATCACAGCTTGAGTAAGATTTTTTTAAGAAGAAATATTTTACTCAAGTTGACAAATCAAAAATAAAAAAAAACCAAAGAAAACCAAAAAATCTACCTAAAAAGTTTGGAAATATCTAAACACTAATTAAAGCCTTTGTGTACTCTTATGTGCCTAGGTGTATAAGAATACAAAATTGCTTGTGGTATTTTTGTTTGTATTCTGAAAGATGATTTATTTTGTTACACCATTAGTAAAGTTTATTAATTATAAATCAATAATTTTGAAAATAAACACATTTTGATTTACATAACCATAAACTTTTTTTTCTATGTCAAGACAAAGCTTAAATGCATGTTCTTATACCATCTTACCTTAAATATATAAATTTGTCGCGTACGGCGCTATTTTTCCCCCATTAAGTTATTAAAGAAAATGTAAAACAGAAACTCGTGCAACATTTGTTAACATTGTAGTTGAAGATTTTGTAATTATTGTCTGTTCTTACAGAGAAGTGTGTTGCTTTACGTTGCACACATTTTCATGTACTAGTGTGTTCTAGAATTCAGTTTTTGTATTTTGTAATGCATAGCGATTTTATATTCCAAATTGTACAAGGAAAATATGAAAGAAAAAAATATAAGCAGGACAGTTTTTTTAGATAGCTAAAAACATGTAAAATTATTTAATATTATTAATAAGGTATTATTGCTTAAATTATACAATTTACAAAAGAAATGTGTGCAAATTCTATTTTTGCTTTTTAAGAATTTATTTTTAGATGTTCTATAGAAAAAAAACTCAATGCATGAACCATGGTTTTTTATTTTTTTGATCATTTAAAGAAATTGTATATTTATATTTATACATGTTTCTGAGAAATAAAGAAGTGCTGCTTTAGGCTATATCATATATTTGTGACTTTCCTCTACTATTAAATGTAATATTCACAACTAAAGTGGCTTTTATTTGCGATTATATGATTGAAAAGAGTATTAAAAAGCATGATAAAATATATTTATTTCAAATTTGTATTAAAAAATTGTACTTAGAACTTTGATTAAAATTTCTGAAAAATTCAAAAATTGTCTGAAATTATTTTATAAAATTTTATGAAACACTTTAGTAAAAAACACATTTTTTTAAGACATTTTCTTTTGACATTGATGCCATATTATTCTAGAATTCAGTTCTTGTAATCATCCGAAAGATTTCTGTGTAAAGATAGGTCTAAGACTAAACAATTAAAATGTACAATGACTAAATGGCATTGATCACATATATACTTAAATGTGTGTGTGAAGCTGGCATATCATTTGGTGGAAAATCACTAAACATTGACAGTTCTGAGTTTATTTTCAATAGTTCTACAGTTCCTGATAGATAAAACAAATAGTTCTGGCCTTTAAAGCGAAAAAAACGCATAGGACAAAGTGAGGTGCCAGGTTCACGCAGCACCTCAGTTTGTCCTACGACATTTTCCAGACCGAATTCTTGTAGGATTTTAAAAGATCTATAGTTCTAGATGAGTTCTAGAAAGAGTTCCAGCGTTTAACATAGTTAATTTATTTTTTTTTTTAAATTATTATAAAACATTTATGTTATAATACTATATAATAGAGTTCCGTGTACGAAAAAATATTTTTCCTACAGTTCTCAACATACTAAAGCGCGTTCCGAAGAGTTCCGGGCGATTCCGATATTAGTTAATTAACAAAAAATTAATAACTTCCGAAAAAGTCGATTTTCCGCACATATAGGTGAGGGGCTGGACTTTTTCGAAGAGTTCTGTGTACGAAAAAATATTTTTCCTACAGTTCTCAACATATTAAAGAGCGTTCCGAAGAGTTCCGGGCGATTCCAATATTAGTTAATTAACACAAAATTAATAACTCCCGAAAAAGCCGATTTTCCGCACATATAGGTGAGGTGCTGGACTTTTTCGAAGAGTTCCGTGTACAAAAAAATATTTTTCCAATAGTTCTTAACGTAACAAAGCGCCTTCCGAAGAGTTCCGGTCGATTGCATAATTTATTAGTTAATAATAAATTGTTAACTCCCGCCAAACACGTATTTTGTCATATATGGGTGAGACGCTGGGCTTTATTCGAGAGTTCCGTGTACAAAAAAATATTTTTCCAATAGTTCTTAACGTAACAAAGCGCCTTCCGAAGAGTTCCGGTCGATTGCATAATTTATTAGTTAATAATATTTATTAGTTAATAATATTTATTAGTTAATAATAAATTATGCAATCGACCGGAACTCTTCGGAAGGCGCTTTGTTACGTTAAGAACTATTGGAAAAATATTTTTTTGTACACGGAACTCTCGAATAAAGCCCAGCGTCTCACCCATATATGACAAAATACGTGTTTGGCGGGAGTTAACAATTTATTATTAACTAATAAATTATGCAATCGACCGGAACTCTTCGGAACGCGCTTTAATATGTTGAGAACTGTAGGAAAAATATTTTTTCGTACACAGAACTCTTCGAAAAAGTCCAGCACCTCACCTATATGTGCGGAAAATCGACTTTTTCGGGAGTTATTAATTTTTTGTTAATTAACTAATATCGGAATCGCCCGGAACTCTTCGGAACGCGCTTTGGTATGTTGAGAACTGTAGGAAAAATATTTTTTCGTACACAGAACTCTTCGAAAAAGTCCAGCACCTCACCTATATGTGCGGAAAATTGGCTTTTTCGGGAGTTATTAATTTTTTGTTAATTAACTAATATCAGAATCGCCCGGAACTCTTCGGAACGCGCTTTAATATGTTGAGAACTGTAGGAAAAATATTTTTTCGTACACAGAACTCTTCGAAAAAGTCCAGCACCTCACCTATATGTGCGGAAAATCGGCTTTTTCGGGAGTTATTAATTTTTTATTAATTAACTAATATCGGAATCGCCCGGAACTCTTCGGAACGCGCTTTAATATGTTGAGAACTGTAGGAAAAATATTTTTTCGTACACAGAACTCTTCGAAAAAGTCCAGCACCTCACCTATATGTGCGGAAAATCGGCTTTTTCGGGAGTTATTAATTTTGTGTTAATTAACTAATATCGAAATCGCCCGGAACTCTTCGGAACGCTCTTTAATATGTTGAGAACTGTAGGAAAAATATTTTTTCGTACACAGAACTCTTCGAAAAAGTCCAGCACCTCACCTATATGTGCGGAAAATCGGCTTTTTCGGGAGTTATTAATTTTTTGTTAATTAACTAATATCGGAATCGCCCGGAACTCTTCGGAATGCGCTTTAATATGTTGAGAACTGTAGGAAAAATATTTTTTCGTACACAGAACTCTTCGAAAAAGTCCAGCACCTCACCTATATGTGCGGAAAATCGACTTTTTCGGGAGTTATTAATTTTTTGTTAATTAACTAATATCGGAATCGCCCGGAACTCTTCGGAACGCGTTTTAGTATGTTGAGAATTGTAGGAAAAATATATTTTCGTACACGGAACTCTATTATATAGTATTATAACATAAATGTTTTATAATAATTTAAAAAAAAAAAAATAAATTAACTATGTTAAACGCTGGAACTCTTTCTAGAACTCATCTAGAACTATAGATCTTTTAAAATCCTACAAGAATTCGGTCTGGAAAATGTCGTAGGACAAACTGAGGTGCTGCGTGAACCTGGCACCTCACTTTGTCCTATTTTTTTCGCTTTAAAGGCCAGAACTGTTTGTTTTATCTATCAGGAACTGTAGAACTATTGAAAATAAACTCAGAACTGTCAATGTTTAGTGATTTTCCACCAAATGATGTGCCAGCTTCACACACACTACTTAAATTAGTCGTATAAGAATGTATACATTATATCTACAAGAAGTTTTATGAGAATTTAAAAAAAAGCATATATTTTTAAAGAACATTCAATAGTTCGTCATTTTTTAATATGTCATCCAAATCTCTATTGTTTTTTTAGCTTGACAATCAGTATAATCTGGGTATGCTTTTAACTAGTTTTCTAAATAGCTGTAAAAAGTGATTTGTATATTTGCTGAATTTGATAATATAAATGCTTTTCATTTTTTCTTCATAAGCGTTCAAAAAAATTTTATATTAGTAAACTGCCAGTCAGTTGTAATGCTATTTTCGAGCTTTCAGATGATAACACTAATTGAAAGCTTGCTCATACATAGTCAGGCTATAATGAACAATAATGAAGACTGAACATGTCAAGCAATGACAAAATGGGCTGTTGAATATGTTTTAAAATTACAGATGTAAATGACTGAAAAAAAAAAAACACCAGAAACTTTGAATAAAAAAATTTAGTAAAAGAAAGTTTCTTTTCTCTTTAGCCTTCTAAAATTTTTTTTATTCTATATGTTACTATATACGTATATATGTATGTATACATATATATGAATATACACGCACGCATACATTTACAAGATTCTACAAACTGCGCGCCGAATTGTTTTTTAGGACCCAAAGCACATTTTTAAGAAAAATCTCGCGCGCGAGTATGATCACGAAATTAAATTACTATTTAATTATTTTTTTTTATTAATGCTTGTACGCATCTCTACTATCCTCTAATCCCGAAAAACTGCAAAGAAATTATTGCGAAAAATATTAACTCTATCAGTGTTTAAATTTGGATTCTTCAACTATACGGGAAAGGTGTTTTAGTCAGTTTGATCTTCAAAGCATTTAGTAATATTTATTGCAATAACCGATGATGTGAAATGAGCGTCATTTTAAAAATATAAAATATTAATTAGATGCGATTTAGATATGCATTCAGCAATGTTTTTCTACTATCATTTTATAAATAATACAGATCTGTGAAATTAAGAATGTTAAAAAATTGTTTGAGAAATATATATGATTTCTTTTGTAATTTTGGGAGTTGAACATGATTTTGGCCGTTTATCATATAGAAATTGCCTGTCACGTTTGGTTTTTAAAATAAAGTAAAATAACCTAAAAATGACGACTTTGACTATATTCATAAAAATATTATAAAGAAAGTAAATTATTTTCATTATTTTAATTGGTGACTTCATAGTATTATTCTTTTTTTATCAAATTAGTTTTTGTTTTATTAACGTGCGGTTTTTTTTAGCTGACATTGTTTTAAAGATGTCTTCAGATATTTTTAATCTTTAAACACACTAAGAGGTTAGGGAAACCTATGATGTTTTGAACGTTGCTGTATGAAGGCAGAATGAGATAGGAAGTTCGGAACAGAGGGAAAAAAAATTGAAATGTATTTCAATTAATATAATTGATTAACTTTATTGGTCAACTAGAATTTAAATGATGGCAACAAAGTTTTGTTGAAGTCTGTGGGATTATTGTGTGTGAGTGTAACTTGTTTGTGAGTAAACTTATATTAAATAAAAAGACAAAACTCGTTTGAATAGATCCGTTTGTATATGTTACTTGCATACACTCTGTCTAAAGTTAGAATACTATGTGTATAGTGCTGTGGAAAAGAGGTTTTTTACGCAGGATCCAAAATATATCATGAAACACATTAATTTTTAATTATAGACAGTTTTAGTTGATCAAAAATTCTTTATATTCGCTTTTTTGCAAAGATATGATTTTGTTTTAAAAAAAAGTGAATTTTTAGGTACCCAAAAATAACTCATACTCTCCTTGTTACATACTTATACTTGTTAAAAGGAAGGACAATACTATTTTTTTTTTAAGTATAACTCTAGCTTTAAAACGCCATATTTTAAAGTCCTTAAAAGTTTTTTGTTGCAAAAATATGATTTTTTTTTCAAGGAAAAGTGGATTTTTGAACAATTTTATTTTTGCTTAATGATTTTTCTTTTATAACTTTACAGTAAATCGTTTTTCAGCAATGCCGATTGTGCAGTCATATTTCTGAAATTCTAAACTTTTATTTGAAATGAAATTGTTGAAAAATATTGATTGGAACCAAAGTTATAAGTTTCTTAACGTTGAAAAAGTTTTGCAGACCGGAAAATATGTTTACGTATTTTACGGGGTTGGTGTGTTTAAGAGTTAAGACTTTGTCTTAAAGACATGTTAATAGTGCCTCAACTGGCATCGCTGCTTGTTATGTGCATATCCAAAATTATTATTATTAAGATATCTAAAGAAATGTTCAAAAAATGTCATAGGATGTCCAAAAAACATCTCGTAAGACTCTTTAATGTTTACTGAGCATTTAGAACTTTTGAACACAGTTATGAACTTTTGAAAGCATAGAAGTATAGCCCTTTAACAGACTGAAGGAATACTAGCATAGGTAAGCTAAATATATTTGAAATTATTTTGAAGGTCACTGATCTAAATTCTCAAGCAACAAATTCTTGCAGATCTGTGTTATTAGACTGTTTACTATTTAGAAAATGTAAAAAATTTTTTTCAGGGAATTTTTTTTGATATATAATTTTGATTTAAAAAATTAGAAAATAAAT
Source organism: Solenopsis invicta (assembly GCF_016802725.1). NCBI lineage: Eukaryota > Metazoa > Arthropoda > Insecta > Hymenoptera > Formicidae > Solenopsis > Solenopsis invicta. Next base: position 13,174,750 of record NC_052667.1, read on the forward strand.
ACAAAAGTTTGAGGTTTTTACAGAATAACAATTCAAATCAAAACAAGAAGAGCTTAAAAGCCGGGCTGGGTGTTGTATGCCAAAAACAAAGCAAAAACGAATGTAAATAACGTAAACGTTTTGACTGTTTAATTACTAGTCATCTTCAGTACAATGTTTGAATCTATAACATTAAAACATTTAAATAGCAAATTGTATCAAAAATTTAACGCAATATTAATTAATAAATTGAGATCTTACCGAATATATCTGCGATATATTCTTACGAAAACGTATTACATTTAAACGTGCTTACAAAATGTGTCGAAAAGCGTCTTAATTTGAGAGGTAACCGTGAGGAACGAGCGAAAGGACATCGTTTTCGGAACATAACTCTAGTAAACCCGCACAAAAAAGAAAAAAAGCATCAATATTCAATGTCAGAATGTAAAAATAAATACAGATAAGAATAATAATAAATATAATATATTGAGAGCTGTACAAGTCAAGATAATAAAATTGTAAAATGGAATAGATAACATGAAAAGAATAATATAGAACATACCTATGAGTTCCGAAAACTATATCCTATATGATGATGGTACGAATGTACATTACAGAGTGTAGTGAAACGAATAATAAGGTAAGAAAATTGTCGAAACGGAAGCATATGAGTAGGAAAGAGGGGGGGATCAGACGTTAGGGAGGGGAAATACGATCGAGAATAGGAAGATACGCGTCAGAAAGCAGTTTGGTATCACTTTGTTTGTTGAGACCATTTTGTTGTTTTTTTATGTGTAACATTTCAGATATTGATCTTTTTTTTAAAAGATGGTTTTTAATCTAAAATTTTAACGTTGTCCTAATCAAATTCATGGTTATAATCAATACGATGTTTTGTGATAACAGAAGAGGAACTAGATTTCCTGATATCCGATTTATGTTTCAAGACTCGTTAGAGAGCATCCAGATATTCTGTTTACCAGAGCTGATAAGGAAAATTTAACGGTAGCCCTTGACAAAAAACATTACATTTTGAGAATGGAAGGGATGTTCTCTGATGAATCTACCTACATACGCGTGCAAAAAGATTTGGTCGCGAAATTAACTAAAAAGCGCGCTCTTTTGTCTCTAATTGGTTGAAAAATAACTATATTGAACAACCAGCATATAGGAGTATTTTAACAACCGATGGGATGTTACCGTGAGCCTACGGTTTACCAAATATACATAAGCAGGATAACCTTCTTAGAATAATAATATCGTCAATAAACAGGTCTTTATATTTGCTAGCTAATTTTTTGCACCAAATTCTTTACAATAGTATAATGGAAGTCCCTAGTTTTATAAAAAATAGTTTACCATTTGGTTAACAAGCTCAATGGTTTCAACTTGGAATCAGATCATATTTTAGCGCCTCTGGATGTGTTTCTTTTTACTAATGTTCCAAAAAACTTAGCGATGGAAAGCGTCACGTCGAGATGGGATTTGATTTCAAAAAAGACTCTTATTCCCCTTACTGAATTTCTTCAGGCATTAAATTTAATATCAGATTTCACTTGTTTTAAATTTAATAACGTTTATAAACAGTTCTTTGGTTTACCAATGGGATTTTCACTATCTCCTATTTAAGCTAATTTGGTCATGCAGGATTTGGAGTGTACTGCGATAAAAAAATCTTCCGTTCCATTTACCAACCTATTTTAGATATGTAAATGACATTATATTGACAGCGCCCGATTACTTACTATCCTGTATTCTCGACACTTTCAATTCTATGCATGACCGCCTACAATTCATAATGGAGACGGAGAGAGAGAGGGTAAAATCAGTTTTTTTGATGTGTTATTGATAAAGTGGAACAATATGATTATTTTTGATCAGTACCGTAAACCCACTTTTTTGGGGAGATATCTCAATTTCTTTTCACATCACCCGTTGTGTTACAAAAAGAGTATTGTTTTTGGTATGGTGGATAGAATAATTTTATTATCATATCCACAGTTTTATCAAAAAAATTTTACTTGTATGATTAACATTTTACTTGAAAATAATTATCCTTCAAATTTCACATAAAGAAACAACAAAAAGATCTTAACAAACAAAGTGATACCGAACTGCTTTCTGACGCGTATCTTCTTATTCTCGATCGTATTTCCCTTCCTTAATGTCTGATCCTCCCCCCTCCCTCCTCCACCCTTCTTTCCTACTCATATGGTTCCGTTTCGATAATTCTCTTACCTTATTATTTGTTTCACAACACTGTGTGATGTACATTCGTACCAGTATCATATAAGATATAGTTTTAGGAACTCATAGGTATGTTTTATATTATTTTTTTTATGTTATTTATTCCATTTTACAATTTTATTATTGGACTTGTACAGCTTGCAATTTATTAATTTTTGTTATATTTTGAGTTTACGTTAGATTTTTTTTTACTATTTTATTATCTTGACTTGTACAGCTCTCAATCTATTATATTTATTATTATTTTTATCTGTATTTATTTATTTTTTACATTCTGACATTGAATATTGTTGTTTTTTCTTTTTTGTGCGGGTTTACTAGACTCATGTTCCGAAAACGATGTCTTTTTGCTCGTTTCTCAAGGTTACCTCTCGAACTAAAACGCTTTTCGACACATTTTGTAAGCATGTTTAAATACGTTTTCGTACCAGCTGATATCGCAGATATATTCGGTAAGATCTCAATTTATTGATTAATGTTGCGTTAAGTTTTTGATACGATTTGCTATTTAATTGTTTTGATGTTATAGATTCAAACATTGAACTGAAGATAACTAGTAATTAAATAGTCGAAACGTTTACGTTATTTACATTCGTTTTTATTTTGTTTTTGGCACACAACACCCAGCACGGCTCCTAAGCTATTCTAGTTTAGATATGAATTTTGATTTAATTTATTTGATTTTTTTATCTCGTGAATCCTTGATTTGTTGTTATAAATATGAAGGATTTATAGGATTTGTTCGGCACTCAGGGAAATTTTTGGAATTTTATTTTTAAAGTTAAATTCTGTTTCTATTTATAAAACAGCTATTTTATCATCTTTATTTTAATGTAAAATAATTTTTCTTAACGTAATAATAATCAGTTATAATTAAGTATGACATATACGCGTACATTTTTGTGAATTTTATTTAAGATCAGTTTATGTACACACACGCGCGCATACGCACGCGCGCGCGCGCGTATATGTGTGCGCGTGTGTGTGAGTGCGTGCGCGCGTGTATGTGTGTATATACATTCTGAAGTTATATTTTAAAAATTTTCTATTTTTTTTAAATTTTAAATAAATATTTCTGCAAAATTTGAAAATTCTTAGAATTTTTATACAAGATTTGTATGAACAATTTGATAACGGTTGAAAAATTATTTTACATTTAAACCCAAAATTAATATTTTATATTTTGTAAAAAACAATTGCTTATTTTAATATAATTATATATTAATAATGTATTTTGTTTTATTTTTAAATAATTTAATCTTTAAAGATGTCATCTCGAGATTATGATAGAAGAAGAGGTGGCAATAGCAGCAATTCAAGCAGGCTGCGGATGGATACGAGCGTATCACAATCCAGACCACATGGCGAGAGTTCTAGTAAGCGGAAGGAGATAGACAATGTAATGCGAAAGGCGCGCGAGTCACAATCAAGCTACTGGAACAAGAAGCTATTGGAAGCAGAAGAACGGGATCCAAACAGGTGGCGTCATAGTGGATATAAAGAGCTATATGTTGGTGGCGGTAGTGAATCCAGCAATAGAGGACACCCTAAAAGTCCGAGAAGCCCGCGATCTCGTAGTCCTCATAGTCCGCGACCTCGCAGCCCCCGAACGAGAAGTCCACGATCGCCACGTGAACGCTCCTCTCGTGAACACAATAAAAACAGATCGGCTGCTCGTAACTCGAGTACAGGCAGCACGTGTTCCGACAGATCGTGTTCTGTTTGTTCGCCGAAAGAACGACGACGCGTTGCACCACTGTCTCGCTCGCACTCGAGATCGATTAGTCCGATACGAACCAGGGCGCATCCTAAAGATGTAATCGCATCCAGTTCGCGTGCTCTACAGCCGCGCACGAGACCACGGTCGCCACCTCTACCGCGGCCGCGTACACCACCATTGACGTCGCAACCGCCGCTGCGTCATCAGAAGGATTACAAGAACCTTAAGGAGAAAGAAGCCAAGGTTCGCCGTAAAGAGAAACATCACAGCAGATTACCGGATGATCCACGAGTACCAGATCCTATCTCATTGGTAAATTATTAATATTTAGTTTTTGCTATTTTTATTTTATTGGGAGATTGTGACAATCAGTTTTATGGAGAAAGATCAGGATTATTAGCAGTCAGAAAAAACAGAGAAATTAAAGAATCAAGGAATTATATTAACTTATGATGATATTAAATTGTAATATTAATTAAAAATTTTTAAACTTAACTTTAAAAATTATAAAACAGAATATTTATAATTATTTAAGAAAGCATTGTTTATATTTTTTATGATATTTTAATTTTGCAATAAACGATTTGCAGTCATTAAGGGGGGGGGGGGACCACATTAGGAGGCTGTTTTTTAAGCTTTTTTTACTTTTTTTTTGAGATGGATAAAATAATTGGAATCTATTTAAACTTTGGTATCATTTTGCGGGAAGGTACCGATAGCGCACAGTACTATTGCACACAAGCCACTCACAACCACTCATAGCGCTTGAACAGAAGAATATCACTAGGCACCAGCCGCTGTGATTGGCTGTGTGCAATAGTACTGTGCGCTATCGGTACCTTCCCTCATTTTGCTCATAATTTTTACTACATGACATTTTTTTCTAGTTTTTATGAAAATATACAAGCTGCCGTCTATCGAAGGTCATTATCAGAGGTTGGTTATTTGCGGGATATATAGAGGTTACAATTTTGATCTGAAAGAAAAATGGCGAATGTTCTGGATTATTGACATGTTTTCTAAGAATATGAATCATTTTGCAACTGAAAATGTTGAAAATTGAATGTTTTAGGTGTTTGAAAAAGTTTCAATTTTTACAATTTTCTGCAATTGTTTTGCAATAAAAAACACTTTTAAGGGGGGATTCCGATTTTTTTTGCCAAAAACAGCAAAATTTAGGAATTTTTTTTCCGAAACTAATTTGAAATTTGCACCATGTTTTTATTTATTTTTTAAGAACGTACAGTTTTTTTTGTTAATTTTTAATTACGAGGGCTATTTTTTAAATAAGGTCCATTTGTAAATGAGAGTGAGAATAATACGCGATCGTCGCAGTGCTCATGGGCGTTTGTTCCCAGCATGCTTTGCACGCGTTTAAACGCTATTTGCAGTCGTATCGTCCGTCTGTGTGCGGAGCTGTAGAAATTTATAATGTTTAAAAAAATTGAGTTGCCCGCCAACTGTGAGATACGATCTGTAATTTGATTCTTGAGTGCAAGAAACTTGATAGCAGCGGAAATTCACCGTTAGATTTGTGAAGTTTACGATAATACTATGAGTGACAGTAAAGTTCGAAAGTGGGTGAGAATGTTTAAGGACGGGCGGGTTAATGTGCATATTGTAATCATGTCTTTTGGATGGGAGCAACTGGATCATCTCTCTTACAGTCTAGACCTTGCACCCAGCGATTTTCACTTGTTTTGGTACTTAAAAGAATTCCTTGGTGATCAACGGTTCAACAACGACGAAAAAGTGAAAACTGCTGTCATGGATTGGGCTTCTTCACAGGCGGCAGATTTCTTTGACATCGGAATTCAAAAACTTGTTGAGTATTATGACAAATGTTTGAACAAAAATGGCAATTATGTAGAAAATTAGGTAAAAGTATGTAGAATATGGAAAAAAATACATTTTAATAATATTTATAGTATTTTTCTTTTTATTAAAAAACGGACCTCATTTAAAAAATATCCTTCGTATAAATATAGAAGCTACATATGATTAAATATAACATTGCGCAAAATTCTTCATGTACTGGTGTGCACGATTGATCTTCCAGGTAGTCTGAAACAAGAAAAGTGAAATGGCGTTTTACTTTATACACTTGGAGTTTTAGTTTGATAAATCAGAATTAAATAATAAAAATTATTGCGAAAGTTATTAAATTTTCAAATCAAAACTATAGTTTTTACTACAAAATTTGTCCATTTTTATTATGTAAAAAAAAACTATATAATTTATCAATATTCTGATTCATCGAACGATAAAGTAATGTTTGCTGAACACGCAGGCCAAATTTGAAGGTAATCGATTCAATGGTTACAAAAATATCTTGCACACCATCCGCAAAAATGTTATTTTGAGAAAACAGCGTTTAAAGTTTAGTTTATATAAGTATATCAAGTACTTACATGACTTTTTGTTACCCAGCTATTCTAGGGCTATATAGTAGTTTTTCCTCTTTTTCGTAGAATTGGTTTTGAGTCATTTGTTTGCTTCTACGTTTTGTTTGCTTCTTTTGTTTGCCTCGAGGCTTCATCGCGTTGATCTTTCAATCCAGTATTGATCTTGCTCTTCGGTTTTTATATTTTGGCCTTTTCTTCTATAACTCTTCCTATCATTATCATAGTTTTAAGTACAGCACAAAAACCTTTATTAAAAATTCCAGTTGCTAAATAAGCAGCGATTTCAATTATTTCTGATTCACAATGAGGGTGTTTAGTCGCGAATTGCAGGTAGAGTAAAAACTTTCATTATTTTGAGTTTTACCATCCAAATATTTTTCTAACAATTCTCTTGATGATAAATCTTCGAAAATTAGCTTTACGTCTTGCTGAACATCTTCATGTAGTGATGGTTCATGATCGAATTCATCAAGACTTGCGCTCGGGTCAGTAAAGACCGAACTTTGGAAGTTTTACGAATTTTGAAATGAAATTTTTTGGAGATATTCTTGGATGTTAAACTAAAATATTCCGTATAAAATACTCCGTAAAAAAAAAATCGATTTTTTTAACCCGAAACACCGGAATCCCACCTTAATTAAGATATGTTTCTGCAAGTTGGTTCATGTTCTTAGAAAACATGTCAATAATCCAGAATATTCGCCGTTTTTTTTTCAGATCAAAACTGTGACTTCCACATTTGCCACAAATGACCTGATGATCTTCGATAGACGGCAGCTTGTATCTTAGACATTTTCATAGGAAACAACTTGAAAAAAATGTCACATGTAGTTGAAAATATGAACAAAATGATACCAAAGTTTAACTTTCAATTAACTAACCGAGTACCCATTTTGTGCTTTTTGTTTCAATTTTGATATGTTTCACTTAAAACAGCGTCAAAAGGCTTTAGATCCCCATTATTTGAACGATTTTACGTAAATTTAACCGTTTATTTAAAAACAGGAAAAAATTTTGAGTTTTTGATTGTTGAAGTTGACTAGCCGTTTGTTGACTAATCGGGGTACCCATACAGGGTGATTCAGAATAACCTTATGTTCTTGAAGAGACATATTCTTGAGGTTATTCTGAAACAACTTTTTCTTTGGCAAAAATTTGTCCAAAGCGTAGTTTTTAAATAATAAAAGGAAATAGTTATTCAATAACCGGGCGCGTATAGCAGTGAGGCAGGTCCGGCGCAACTCACCGTTTGATACGAGCGATTGCGTGAGGCGATAGCTGAGTGAGTGATAAGCTGACAGCTAGAACACTGCTTTTCCTTTCTTCCCCCTCTCTCTCACTCTCTCTCCCGCTCTTTCAAAGCCTCTATCCCATTCTCATTTTTATTCTTTTCTTATTTATTTATCAATTCATACACTAACAGTGAAATAATGCTAGAATTAAAAACAATATTCAATTATTTGACGTCTTTTAATAATTCTGTACGTGTAAAAAATATTTTTTTTAGTCAAAAATAGTATATTTAAAAGGCATGATTGAAAAATGAAAATGCAGAGTGAAAGAGAGAGAGAGAGAGAGAGAGAGAGAGACGAGTTTGATCAAATTTGAACGTGTATACTCACTTATCATCCTACACAGCAATCAGCCTTTATCTTCACGAAGACAAAATATCCATATTAAACTCGAGATTTTTCTTTTTTCTTCTTAAATCACATCATTTGTCACATACACTGCAATCATTCTTTTGATCAAAAAATAGTAACGCATCACTTTATACAAATCACTATCGTCAATTATTATTAGTCATTATTAATCACGCGTGAGAATTACTCAAAAAATGAAACACGTGCATGTGACCGTGATCTTAAAGATTTCAAGGTCATTCCGGTTTTTGATGGCAGAAAGACTCGTGAGTTTGATATGAGACAAGAGATAGTCGCTCGAGAAACGTGAGCCGTAAACGCGCCGCGAGTGCAACTTTTGGCTCGTCCGGGATGATCGTGAAATCTTCGAATTTATGGTCACAAGCCAACAGTATTTTTAATTTTTAATTGTTTTCTGACTTTTAGAACGTTGATTACACAGTGATATTGCGAACAATAAAACGAGTCGACTGCTTGCTTGTAAAGCAAAGAGGATAACCTAACCTCTTTGTTGTAAACACGTGTCGTGTGTTTGTCGTGTAAACACGTGTTCCTTTTTTTGAGTAATTCTCACGCGTGATTAGTAGTGACTAATAGTGATTGACGATAGTGATTCGTATAAAGTGATGCGTTAGTAATTTTTGATCAAAAAAATGATTACAGTGATTGTGACAAGTGATGTGATTTAAGAAGAAAAGAAAATTTAAGTTTAATATGGATATTTTGTCTTTGTGAAGATAAAGTGAGTATATACGTTCAAATTTGATTGAACTCGCCTTTCTCTCTCTCTCTCTCTCTCTCTCTCTCTTTCTCTTTTACTCTGCATTTTTATTTTTTAATTATGCATTTTAAATATGCTATTTTTGACTTAAAAAGAATATTTTTTTACTTGTACAAAATTATTAAAAGAAAGACGTCAAATAATTAAATATCGTTTTTAATTCTAGCATTATTTTAGTGTCAGAGCATGAATTGATAAATAAATAAGAAAAACATGATAATGAGAATGGGATAGAAGTTTTGAGAGAGCGGGGAGAGGGGGGAGAGAGAGAGAGAGTTGGGAGGGAGGGAAAGCAGTGTTCGAGCTATCAGCTGATCATTGCGATCGCTTCACGTAATCGCCCATAACGAACAGTGAATTGTACCGGCCTTGTCTCACCGCTATACCCGCCCAATTATTGGATAACTATTTTTTTTTATAATTTAAAAACTAAGCTTTGGACAAATTTTTGCTAAATAAAACGTTTCAGAATAACCTCAGAAATATGACTCTTCAAGGACATAAGGTTATTCTGAATCACCCTGTATACATTTTATATAGAAAGGAAAGTATTTTAGAGGGAAGGGAAGTATTTTATACGTATATATAATATATTATTACAGATAAAGGACAATTGATTTATACATACGTTAAAAATGATATAAGTGCTTTATATAAATACGGCTCGAGTTTTTATTCTTTTTCGTAGCAAATATTACATTTATCTACCGTTTCACAACGTTTGTTGTAGATTGGTTTACAACAGTCAGCACAATTTTTTTCTTGTTTTTCTTTGCTTACGAATTTGTTTATTACTACATATATGTAAGCTTTGTGAACATCTACATCCGTAAATCATCGATTGCTTGGACGGATTGCCACCAGACGGACAGGAGTAGCAACTGCCGAAGAGTGAGAGACGGAGAGAGGGAGATTGATAGGTTAGCGAAAGCCTCGACGGATTGCTTTCCGAATAGATGGAAGATTTTTTCACAATCAGAAACTAATGGTAAAATTGTGATTGTGAAAATAGTGTTAACTATAGACTGGGTCTATTCATTAGCTCACGATTTAACATAAGAAAGGGAAGCATAAACATTTAATTGCCGATTCTCTTATTTTTAGACGAATCAAAATTGTGTTTAATTGCTTCGGTAAACCTCTATGTATTACATATATAACAGACAACAATAACATTTTCCTTCTTGTTTTGTTGTTTTTGGTAACTTGCATTACTTCTTTTTCTCAACATATAATTATTTGCCTCAACATATAAATTTGGTAGGCAACGAGAGCTGCAATATCCAGGATATTATAGAATAATGCGAGGGGCCATCTATTTGTTTTTCTGTGTGTAGTATACTGTCCAAGTAAGTGGTCTATTACATTTACGGCAGATTTTGTCTTATTATATTGTAGAAATGTACAATTTCTGATATTTTTTCTTCAAATGTTGCGATAGTATGACGCATTGTTAACAAAAGTATAACTGTTTTTTACTTTATCGGAACATAAGAACAAATTGTTACGTTGTTTTAAAATCCGTACACTGTAGAAAATACTTGACGTAAATTAAATGGTTCTATTTTTTGAGGGATATAAGATTTGTTCTTTTTTAAAGAACTTCTTTTACGACTTTGACACTTGCAAAACATCTATTATCATAGAATTTGACGATAGTAGGAACTTTTAAAAAGATAAATTTATTGCAACGACTAGAGAAAAAGAAAAACTAGAAATTATACATTTTTATAATAAGATAAAATCTGGCGTAGATGTAATGGACCACTTACTTGAACACTGTACTACACACAAAAAGACAAATAGATGGCCTCTTGCATTATTCTAGAATATTCTGGACATTGCAGCTCTCCCTGCTTACTTAATTTATATAACAAATAATTGTATGCTGAAGAAAAGAAGTAATGCACGGAGCATATTTTTACATCAATTAGGAAAAGAATTATGTCTCCCAATGATTCAAGATCGGTTGCAAAATGTTCAAATAATGCGACACTCTCTTGAGGACATTTTCCCTTGCATCGAACGCATGCTACAAAAATCTGTCAATGTTATTGACGAAACTGTTTTAGCTTCTACTTCTCGAGTTACCGAAAAAGACAAAACAGAAAGGAAAAAAGTTATTGGTGCTTGTTATATATGTAGTAATAAGGAAATTTGAAGCGAAAGGAAACAAGAAAAAGCACTTGTGCTGACTGTTGTAAACCAATCTGCAACGAACATTGTAAAACGGTAAATAAATGTAATATTTGCTACGAAAAGGAATAAAAACTTGAGAGCTGTATTTATATAAAGCACTTATATTATTTCTAACACACGTATAAATCAATTGTCCTTTTATCTGTCAAAATATATCATTTACGTATAAGATATTTCCCTTTCTCTTCCTTTCTATTAGGTGCGCAACTAAGTTCTCATTTTTTTTTTTTTTTTTTTTTTTAATGAAAATGCAACTTTATTGTGAAAAAATGGTTATAAATGAATCATTCAAAGTAACCTTCGCTAGCTACAACTTTTGCCCATCTTTCTGGCAGAGCTCGAAAACTGTTACGATAAAAGTGTTTATCTTTTGAGGCTATCCACGAATCAAGCCATTTTTTAATGTTTTTATATGAGCGGAACTGCTGATCAACCAGACCATGTGTCATCGAACGGAACAAGTAATAATTAGACGGCGCAATATCTGGGGAATATGGCGGGTGGGGTAGGATTTCCCATTTATGCGTTTCCACGCAGGTTTTAACGGGTTTGGCAACATGAGCTCGAGCGTTGTTATGCAGTAGAATCACTTTGTCGTGCTTCTGCTTGTATTGTGGCTGTTTTTTGCGCAGTGCTCGGTTCAGTCGCATCAATTGAAGTCGATACCGTTCCCCAGTGATGGTTTCGTTCGGTTTCAACAGCTCATAATAAATCAAGAGGCGCGGTCGTGTCTCGTGCCAATTAAAAAAAAAAGCGAGAAAGACCGAAGCCTCTTTTACGCGAGTCAGCGAGTTCAAGCATAACGAGATTATTAGATCTCAGCAACGGCTGAACCGATCAAGTTCAAAGTCGTCTCATCCGAAGCTTGGGAAAAATTGCATATATAAAAGTGTTTTTATTTTTTCTCTCCGTGCCGTACAAGCGGAGATATCGCGATGCAAATTCTAATCTCTACATTTTTCTGTAAGATACGTCTCCTTGGTCGTCGCCCTCAGGAATTCTCCCTTTCACATTTTCGACACAGTGTGGCGCTCGCTACTACACTATCAGTAGAGTCCTATATAAAGAGAGAAGCGACATCAAACCCCCACCACAACCTTCAGTATCCAATTGAGTCCTCCACCGCCATTTTGGGACCGCTCTAACGTCATCAAACACCATTCGTATCATTCTGCAAACAGCTGTGGTCACAATATGGGTGCTCGCTTAGCCAATCAAGTATCAATCAGATTACCAATCAGAGTTTCGGACATCAATGTCGCTTCTCTCTTTATATAGGATTCTACACTATCAGCATCTATGCGGTCACGTGATGCACCATGTGATGTGCATCACGTGACCGCGATCATGATTACGCATGACAGGTTTCTTAACCTGTAACCTGAATCGTCAATAATATCTCGGCTTGCGGGGCAAACGACACATTTTTCTGCCGAATTCTTTCGCGTGGTGCAAAAATGCGTTGAATAAGCCTATTATTAATGAATATGTGCAGTTAAAAATATATATTTTGCATTAACTAGAGTCAATATTATTATATATTATACTCCTACGAGTGCTACGTATAAAATTTTTCGAGTGTCATAAGAAGATATGATTTACAAAGTGCACATGAATATGGTAATGAAACGAGGTTAATTAGATCGGATGCACCTTATTAAATTTATTTTTATCTTGCTATCTTTCTCCAATGCATATTTACCTTTCTCAGCAAAAATGTAGTTTGCTTTCTCGGGTCTGCCTCTAAGTCATGCTTTTTTAATTCTAGCCTTAATGTAAATGTATATTTTTAATGAATTGACGTTTGAAACAAGTATCAAATAATTGAATAAAGATATAAAAATGATTCCAATGCCTGGTGTACGTGTAATTTTACAAGTTGAGTCTTAGAGGCCTCAACGCTGCGTGTACTTTCTGGTTTCAGAAATTTGTAATTGGATTAATTAATAAGTAAGGTAAGTACATTTTGAATCTTGTTTATTAAAAAAGTTAATAAAGTAAGTGTAACTTTTACAATGTATATAGAGTTACTAAAAACTAGTTAAAATAATACATGATATTAAATATGCTCGCTGTGTTACAAAATGAATTATCTTTTATAAGACGCTCAGAAATATTATTAAATATCAGGTAACAGCGAGATTAACACATATTATTTATTTACAATTAACATTTATTTTGTAACACAGCGAGCATATTTAATATCATGTATTATTTTAACTGGTTTAGTGAACTCAATATATATATTGTAAGAGCTACACTTAACTTTATTAACTTTAATAAACAGGATTCAAAATGTACTTACCATACTTATTAATTAATCTAGTTACAAATTTCTAAAACCAGAGAGAATACGCAGCGTTGAGACCTCTGAGACTCAACTTGTAAAATTACACATATTTTTATATCTTTATTCAATCATGTGACATTTGTGTCAAACGTCAATTCATTCAAAATATACATTTACATTATGCTAGAGTTAAAAAAGTATGACTTAGAGGTAGACCTGAGAAAAAGCAAACCACATTTTTGGTGGAAAAAATATGCATTGGAGAAAGATAGAAAGATAAAAATAAATTTAATAAGGCTCATGCAATCTAATTAGCTATGTTTCATTATCATATTCATATGCACTTTGTCAATCATATCTTATGACACTTGAAAAATTTTATACGTAGCATTCGTAGGAGTATAATATAATATTGACTTTGGTTAATGCAAAATATATATTTTTAACTGCATATATTTATTAATAATACAGTTATTCAACACGTTTTTGTACGAGACAAACAAATTCGGCTGAAAAAAGTGCATAATATATAATCTTGTCTATACAAGAGACATATTATTTATTGTGGATGGGAGTTGAGGTTAATTATATTCACGTAAGCAGTTTTTGATTTGCTTGGTTATATATATATAAATATATATATAAATATATATATATATATATATGTATGTATGTATGTATATATATATATATATATATATATATATGTATGTATGTATGTATGTGTGCATGTATGTATGTATGTATGTATATATTGCGTGTGTGTGTGTGTGTGCGTGCGTGCGTGCGTGCGTGCGTGCGTGCGTGCGTGCGTGCGTGCGTGCGTGCGTGCGTGCGTGCGTGCGTGCGTGCGTGCGTGCGTGCGTGCGTGCGTGCGTGCGTGCGTGCGTGCGTGCGTGCGTGCGTGCGTGCGTGCGTGCGTGCGTGCGTGCGTGCGTGCGTGCGTGCGTGCGTGCGTGCGTGCGTGCGTGCGTGCGTGCGTGCGTGCGTGCGTGCGTGCGTGCGTGCTGCGTGCGTGCGTGCGTGCGTGCGTGCGTGCGTGCGTGCGTGCGTGCGTGCGTGCGTGCGTGCGTGCGTGCGTGCGTGCGTGCGTGCGTGCGTGCGTGCGTGCGTGCGTGCGTGCGTGCGTGCGTGCGTGCGTGCGTGCGTGCGTGCGTGCGTGCGTGCGTGCGTGCGTGCGTGCGTGCGTGCGTGCGTGCGTGCGTGCGTGCGTGCGTGCGTGCGTGCGTGCGTGCGTGCGTGCGTGCGTGCGTGCGTGCGTGCGTGCGTGCGTGCGTGCGTGCGTGCGTGCGTGCGTGCGTGCGTGCGTGCGTGCGTGCGTGCGTGCGTGCGTGCGTGCGTGTGTGTGTGTGTGTGTACACACACATTATAATCTTACTTGTAAGTTGAAATCAAGGCATCACAAAAAATAAATATATTGCTTAACACTACAAAAACGCGTGATATCAGTACAAAATTACCTTTTCAAAAAAAGGTAAAAAAAAGGTGCCAATTTATGTGTGTGCGCGCGCACCTTATCTATAATTTTTTTTTAAAAACTCAAGTGGTACTATTTTTTAATTTAACTTAAATGTATTTTTTCCGAAAAATGTATGAAATCTTTAAATTGCGCCAATTATAAAGAGAATATATTGCTGTTTGAAATAACTGTTGTACTACTTTTAACGAATAAAATGCAAGTGATAGTATATTTATTTTTTAAGTAAAACCCAAGTAGCGGTATCTTTAATTCTTTTTTAAACAAAATTCAAGTGATACTGTGTCTGTGTATTTTTATTGAAACATTTTTCTGTTCTAACCTAAGTGGATGTACTTAATTTAAAAAAGTTTCAATGAAATATGTAACATTTAATCTCAAAGAATTAAACAGAAATGAGAATGTTTTATTAAAATAAAAAATTTTTAAACTACAAAAAATTGGCGCTGCTAAATGTCTAACTATAATCTAAATAAAATGTTGTAAAACAGATATAGATAAGGTGCGCGCGCACACATATAAATTGGCACCTTTTTTTGAAAAGGTAATTTTGTACTGTAACACTGACCTGGTCTCACCAAATACACAGCATAACTTTCGCAGCGTGGATATTCGGCCGAGCCGACGACGTAGAAGCATAACCGGGCAGTTTCCATGACTTTCTTTTCTTTGGGTTGCTGTAATGAATCCTTTCATCACCCGTCACGATGCGATGAAGAAAACCCTTTCTTTTTTGCCGCTGGAGCAGTTGTTTACAGGTGAAAAAACGACGCCCAACGTTCCTTGGCTTCAAATCATAAGGAACCTAAGCTCCTTGCTCATTCCCAACGCATGCAATCGCTTGGAAATGGCTTGGCGGGTAACTCCTAATGCTGAAGCAAGCTGTTCTTGCGTTTGGCACGGATCCTAATCGAGCAATGCCTCCAATTTAGCGTCTTTGAATGTTTTTGGTCTTCCTTCACGCGGACGGTTGTTAACATCGAAATCACCATCTTTGAAGCGACGGAACCAATCACGGCACGTTGTTTTACAGAGCAGCATCTCCGTAAACTTTTTAGAGCTCTTGATGCGCTTCAGCCGCCGTTTTCTTTGAATGAAATAAGAAAATCAACACTTTCCGCAAATGACGATTATTTGGCACAAAATCAGTCATTTTCACACAATCAAAAGTATGTGACGCCAAAACAAAATCACTAACGTGTCAACGCGGTTTGTTTACCATATGTTTAAGTTTGGTTTATGACGTTTTGGATATGTTTCAATCGATCAGCACTTACTGCTGGAGCCATATATTGACAAACAGCGGGAACTTACTTGCGCACTTAATATATAAAATATGTATATGGGTTTCCGGGTACCCCGGTTAATCAGATTGTGTGCAACTTTTGGTTGGTCAATTGAGGGTTAAATAGATTCTAATTATTTTATCCGTCTAAAAAAAAGCCTAAAAAACAGCCTCCTAATTTTTCCTCTTAACATAGCTAAAAAAATAAAACTATATATCTTAATTTTTGTAAAGTTAAAATATGCATTATGAATCACGTTTTACAAATCACTTACAGCAAGATTTGTAAAATGTACAAAATATCTAGGTGAGGAAGCAATATGTAACACCATTATCACTATAGAAACTTTTTTAGTAACGAGCTAATATAATAGTGTTACTTTTTTTTTCATAACAAACGGTAATGTAATTGCATTTTTTTAGTAATGATAATAAATTTAACAGTTACTTTTTACATTTTGATGGACCTAATGGTCTCTCATCCAATGAGCGTTCAGTGATTATAGTTTCCACACTTTTCAGCCAATCAGCATTAGGTCCAAGAAACGGTTGGTTGCGCTACTCTTATAATATAGAGCTCTAGGTAGAATGGATCAGACTGAGTCGAAAAATCCTGTACCATTTTGCGATCCTTGCAGTAGTTAACGAGTTATAAATTAATAAAATTTCCGAATTAGTCCCATTGCCAAATTCAAGCGTGCGATCGAGATTGCCAAGCGCTCAGGGCAGGATGTTTACTGCTTGCTGTGGGGAGTGGCAACGACTACGCATAAACGGCGCGTAACACTAGGTCACCGCTCTGGGGCAAGTAGTAAACACCCCGCCCTGTGCGGTTGACAATCTCGATCGCACGCTTGGATTTTTGGCGGTGGGCGAGACTAATTCAGAATTTTTATTAACTTATAATTTGTTATGGCGAGGATCGCAAAGTAATACATGACTTTTTGACTCAGTTTGGTCCATTCTACCTACGAGAGATTTATTATTAGTTATCAGACACCTTGTATATGAAATTTGCTCTTACGCCAAAATAAACTTATCATACATCAATCTTTAATTCTTCATGAAAGAATAATTTTTTACAAAGTTTTAACTTGCTACCCTTACTACTACGATAGTGGCGAATAAACACATAAATTATGCAATTATATTTTTTTTCTATTCTGATTTACAAAAAATTATGAAAAATTTAGTGATGTTTCAGTCATCAAGATGCTTACCTGGAAATTTTTGGAGATTTTTAAGATGCAAATTTAAATTTTAAAAAACTCAAGAAGTTTAAAATTGTCAATTTTTAAGTGAAATTATTAAGTAACTAATACTTCATACTTTTGCTATATCTTTCTAACATTATTTACCTTTAATTTTTTCAGATTTTTTAGAAATAAGCGCTAATGTTAAACTTGGTTGAAAATAGAATTATTGAAAATATTTTTTAAATTTTTACGCAGAAAATTAATTTGATTATTTAATCTACATACTTTTTAATACATTTTATTTATTGAGCATGATTATGAATTTTGTATTATATTAAATAATTTGAGTTTTATATGTAAATAAAAAAATAATACAATTATATGTAGATTAAAAAAAAATAGAAAAATAAAAATGAAAGTTGATTTAACTTTAGTTTATTGTGTTAGAAAATTGTATTTGGTTTTTTTTTAACGATTTATTAAAATTTTGTTTTACTTTGGATAATTTAATTTTTATGAGGAAAATTTAATTTATAAGACTTATAGTTTGTTTTGGATTAATAATACAATATTTATGATCTGAAAATAACTTTTGCAAACAGATAAACGCAAAAATTCTTCCATTTTTTGCAGACAAATATTAGAAATATCTCTCATTCAACATTCTAACTATAACCGCTTTTCTAAATTAATTTAATGTTACTTTGATCAAGGCTTACGAAATTTAAGTTTATAAAGAATATAATAAACAAGGGTTTGATTAAAATTTTTGTTTTTGCGCTTGATATAAATTTCAAGATGTGTTCTTACATAAGAAAATAAAATTGGGTCACACTTAAAATACATTACAAATAAAGAATAAATATACATTTAATTTTACATATTTTTATTAACTGTTATATACATTACAGCAAAAATATTAAGATAATGTAAAATAACTAGTATAAGTTAAATAACATGTTCTATCTTTTTTCCTAATACATGGCATCGTGTATCACAAAAAGAGAACACGTGTTTCAAATGTGCTTTGATATGGGTGCAACTTATTGTTAGTGTGATAAGAAATTCCTGTTCTTGTTTGTACATCTTAAACTCGTACAGAAGTTTTAGAAAAAGAAAATAAACCTATTATATTATCTTTTTATCTAAACAAAATTTTAGTTTTTGAATTATACAATTAATTTTTTGTAAAAACTTGAAAAAATTAATTTTTAATATTTTTACATTGACGCTTATTTAAAAAAAATTTGAGATAATTAATATTGGAAAATTGTAATAAAAGAAGCATGATCTACTCACTTAATTTTACTTGAAAATTGACAATTTCGAATTTTTTGAATTTTTGGAAATTTGAATTTGCATTTTAAAAATTTAAAAAAATTTCCAGATATGTATCTTAATTACTGGAAGCGTTACTGATTTTTTTCATAATTTATTACGAATCAGAATAATAGAAAAAAAAATACAATTGAATAATGTTTTCATTTGTCACTATTGCAATAGTAAGTGTAGCAGGTTAAACTTTGTGAAAATTATTCTTTCATAGAGGGCTAAAAATTGACATTATGATAAGTCTATTTTGAGATGAGGGAAAGTTTCAACAAATCCAGCTGATCCCTTTTAAAAACAATTTTGAATTTAAAATTTTGTTAAAATCAAAATTTTTTAATTTGCATTTAAAAACTTTTTTTTTTTTTTAATTTTTGTAGTGTCTCTTGCGAATTTAATTTACAAAACAATATTGTTTTTATTGATGTTACAGTAAACAAAGTAAATTTTATATATTTTAATTTATGATCTTGTTTTAGCATTAAAAAGATAATAAAAAAAATAGCGAATTGTTACTTTTCAAGTAACGATAAAGATAACGAGTTATTTTTTAAAATTAGTAACTAGTAATGGTAACAAATAACTTTTATAAAGTTACTTTAATCCTGGAAAATATTTACAATGCTTTAGTAATTATGTATTTCTTTTAACACGTGTGGATTTATTGCAAGAGTTGAATTATTTACATACAAATATTATTGACTATTTTAAAATTATATATTAAAATAAAATATTTCTAATTAAGAAGATCCCAAAATCTTGTTTTTCTAAATAATTATTAACGCAATAATTTTGTAACAACTTTTCATATGCATTACTTTTATAGATTTGGAAATTTTCTTCCAAAATTAAAGCATACACATTCATACATGTTTTTAGTATGGATTTTATATCGACAAGAAAAACAATTTTTTAATTTTTTTTACCATTTTTTAGTCTAATATAGCATCGAGTAGTGATATTTTTTTGATATAAAAGTTCTGCAATCTATACTTAAGAAATCTCTAGATATATAAATCACACGAAGAAATAATGGTGGTTTCTTAAAATTAGATTTACATACTTAACTAACGTTTACTTTTCGACACAAAAAGTTTATATGAAAATGTAACCGTATGCATGCGATATTTATGCAGTATATAGTGTTGACGTTTCATAAATTGTACGTGTGAATTGTAATTCATATGTAAGTCACTATTTAGTCTGTACAATAACGACTTTAGTATTCCATTAAGATGGTAATTAGAACATGTTATTTTAGTGAGAAGATTAAGTGTTAATAAGCAATGTGTAAAACAAAAACAATGTTCGTATATTAAAATAGAAAATTAAATTAATCTTTTATTATTATTAGATGCAAATGAATAGCTGAAACACAATACAGATAAAAAAAGAAAAACAAAGTAATTTGATAAAATAAAAAAATTAAGAATAAAGAAAACAAAATTATATCTGATAATTCAAGAAATTGCAGAAATAGACAAAAAGTAGACAAATAAACGCTTTTTTTTTTTTAAATTTAAGTTTGAAAATGCGTTAAAAAATCTAATAAAAGTTAGATTTTATTTTAAATCTAGTTTTTTTGTTAAATTATTTTTTTTATTATTTGTATTTATTTTTTATTGTATTTTTTGTTTGTTAATACAAAATTTTATTATTTATTTGTTATTTAATGTTTTTTTTAGTTTTATTTGAATTATTTTTCTAAAAAGTAAGTGAAAAAACCAGAAAAATCAGAATATATAGTATAGCAAGAAAATATAGTATAATAAATCAAGAATATAATTTTTCGATATTCCTGGAAATTTTCTAGCAAATATTTTATGTCTGTTAAGTTAGCACCCCCACCACAAAAAACCGAAACGCCACCTATGCCAAAATTAAGTGCTTTTTATGTGCTAATTATGTACCCAATTTGAAATTTTTGTGCTCGAGCGGTTTAGCAGGAAAATGAGATTGAAGGTGGGGGTGCCAGCTTAACGTTAAGCCAGCACCCACTCATATAAATAATTAATAAAATAAAAAAATAAATACACTAGAATTAAGTGCTTTTTATATGCTTTTCAACGATATATCAATAAATGTTCGTACTCAATCTCTTCGACCAGAAAATCGTTCAGAAACTACAAATACATACTAATGGAACAAGAGTAAAGTACCAGAAAAAAAACAATTCTGAAATCGATTATAGGCTTAAAATATTCTCCTATTTATGTGCTTTTAAAATATGCAAGACAAGATTTTTGTGCTCAACCCCTTGATTGAAAAACCGACCCTGAAGTGAGCACCCCACCATTCAGCTACAAGAGTAAACTACCAGAAAGAAAGCAATTCTGAAATTGGTTGTAGGCTTAAAATATTCTTCTATTTATGTGCTTTCAAAATATGCAAGACAGGATTTTTGTGCTCAACCCCTTGATCGAAAAACCGACCCTGAAGTGAACACCCCACAGTTCAGCTACAAGAGTAAACTATCAGAAAGAAAGCAATTCTGAAATTGGTTGTTGGCTTAAAATATTCTTCTATTTATGTGCTTTCGCAATATGCAAGACAGGATTTTTGTGCTCAACCCCTTGATCGAAAAACCGACCCTGAAGTGAGCACCTCACCGTTCAGCTACAAGAGTAAACTACCAGAAAGAAAGCAATTCTGAAATTGGTTGTAGACTTAAAATATTCTTCTATTTATGTGCTTTCAAAATATGCAAGACAGGATTTTTGTGCTCAACCCCTTGATCGAAAAACCGACCCTGAAGTGAACACCCCACAGTTCAGCTACAAGAGTAAACTACCAGAAAGAAAGCAATTCTGAAATTGGTTGTTGGCTTAAAATATTCTTCTATTTATGTGCTTTCGCAATATGCAAGACAGGATTTTTGTGCTCAACCCCTTGATCGAAAAACCGACCCTGAAGTGAGCACCCCACAGTTCAGCTACAAGAGTAAACTACCAGAAAGAAAGCAATTCTGAAATTGATTGTAGGCTTAAAATATTTTCCTATTTATGTGCTTTCGAAATATGCAAGACAGGATTTTTGTGCTCAACCCCTTGATCGAAAAACCGACCCTGAAGTGAGCACCCCACAGTTCAGCTACAAGAGTAAACTACCAGAAAGAAAGCAATTCTGACATTGATTGTAGGCTTAAAATATTTTCCTATTTATGTGCTTTCGAAATATGCAAAACAGGATTTTTGTGCTTAACCCCTTGATCGAAAAACTGACCCTGAAGTGAGCACCCCACCATTCAGCTACAAGAGTAAACTACCAGAAAGAAAGCAATTCTGAAATTGGTTGTAGGCTTAAAATATTCTTCTATTTATGTGCTTTCAAAATATGCAAGACAGGATTTTTGTGCTCAACTCCTTGATCGAAAAACCGATCCTGAAGTGAGCTTTGTGTTTGTAACAAATATATAAAATGATATACTACTGCTTGAAAGTTTCAGTACGGTTTAAATTTTCTTGTATCTCGAAAAGTTAAGTATTACTTGATAGAAAAAATATAACGAAATATTTATGAACTTTTGATAAAGTTGACATTTTTGATTAAATTTTATTAAATCAGAAAGTTAAATATAGGATATTGAAAAATATTAATTTTTAACATTATGGATTAGGTTGTTACACAAGTTTGTTTAGTTTTTTTTATTCGACGAGTACTGTTTCATTGAAAGAAAGATAAAGAAACTGAACGAACTTATGCAACAACCCAATACATAAAATTAAAAATTGTTGCTTTTTTTAAAATATCCTATATTTAACTTTTTGTGAGATGCGAGCAAATCTTAAATCATGATAAAACTTTTGAGCGGTAGTGTGTATCGATAATTTCTTTTCTAGATGTTAGATATAATATTATGTTGTAATAGCGCATTTCTTTATAAATAGAGTTTATGCGTATTAGAAATACTTTTATTAAAATTGTGCAGATACGTAAACCGGTAAAAGTAGAAAA
Source organism: Solenopsis invicta (assembly GCF_016802725.1). NCBI lineage: Eukaryota > Metazoa > Arthropoda > Insecta > Hymenoptera > Formicidae > Solenopsis > Solenopsis invicta. The sequence goes on from NC_052667.1 coordinate 13,197,258, forward strand.
GACACATACGAGTCATGGAGCATCACAAATAATGCGGCCACCGCCAGAATCTTCACCTAGCGACGATAGCGATAGTTCTTCGACTACATCCCATGTTGGTCCACCAAAAATGACATTATCTGAACGGTATTTAAAAAATTAACTTGTTTTGCAGCATAAAATTTAACATAAATTGACAAGCCTAAACAGTCATAGCTAGATCTCAGTGCTAAACATTTCTTGTGTGATTTTACTTATAATTTTTAATTTTCTTAAACAAGTAGTGTTTAAATCTGAATCTTTTGTTATACGTGCGGATGTCTTAGCTAGTTTGATCATTGAGACACTTAAGATATCTGCACGGATAGCAGGAGGATCTAGGTTCAAACTCTAGTAATATTTTTCACAACATTTATTATAGTATTTGAGGAATTTGTAGAGATGCTCGTTGGCATCAGTAATATTATCTCAATTTAATTTTGTGATGTTACAGTTTTGACTTAATTTAAAAGCTATGTTTGAAATTGAAGTAACGGCACCCAGTTTGAGAGAATTGGAAATTGTAAATAAAATCACACAAGAAACATTATTTCAGCTGTAAGATCTGAGGAAGACTCGAAAAAAGAGCCGAAATATTTGCAATTACATTGTAATCTAAATTTGATGACTAATTGTTATGAAAACTATTGAATTTTTTTCATTATTTTTCATATTTAAATGACAGCGATGAGGATTGAAAAAGAAATGTTAATTTATGTTACATTTATAGTAATATTAAACTTTATATAAATATGTGACTATTTTGTTTGACATTTTATTTTATTTTAAGGATTATTAATCTGGATTAAATCCTTTTTTTTTTAATCTTTTAATTGACCTTGGTACCATATAAAGAATGAAATCTAAGTTTTATTCTTTATTTATCTTGAATTTTTTCAAAATGATTATTTGAAGGATTTACAAAAAATATACTTTTAAAAAATTATTTTCTATGCTTTAGTAATTGCACAGATGTGATCGGAACAAAATATATATAATATAACATACAAAACATCTTTTTTATTTGTTTTTTGTTTTACTTTGTTATGTTTAGTCAATTGTGAGATATGTTTAGTTTCCTATTAATTTTCTTGGCAACTAAATATTGCGTATTTTATCAAGGCTAAGTTTTATGACGATTGTCATGTGCAATGGCGCGCCAGGGCCGCGACCACTTAGCCGGTGCGGCGTTGCGCGAATGAATATTTTAAAAAATTCTACTTTGATCGATTTAGAAAAATTATATGTTAAAGTAAAAAATCCAGTAATATTTGCGTGAAAATATAAAATTAGCCACTCAAGAATATCAAAAACGTTCATTAAAAATTAAAAAAAAGTTTTTTGCCGGTTTTTTTAATCACAAAGTTACAAAAAAAATTTTTTTTAATTTACCTAAATTATTATTACTACATATATTTTTATCACTAGAATTAGTTCAGTTGCTGTTTCCAAGAAAAACTACTTTTTTTATTTTGTTTTTCCCCTCCATAACTCTCTTAAAAGTATTGTCAAGGCTAATTTTTAAGCCTTGTCGTTTTACGTCCCATGGGTGCCGACTAATGATATCAATTTGAATTCAATTGGCGCAGAAACTGATTTTACGTGTTTATTTTGCTATGCCCTTTTGTTACTTTTTTTCTTAGATTTTATTATTTGAATATAAGGTTAGCAAACCTATATCAATCACAATGATTTTTAGTGCTATATAATAATTTATTATTTATTTATTAATATATTATATTTAATTATTTATTAATATTTATTAGGGGTGTGCAGGTACTCGAGATTTCGGGTTTGAGTCGGGTCGAGAATTTTTTTCGGGATTGGGTCGGGACCAGAAAGTTTGTAAAGTTCGCGTACTCAAAAAATTTTGGGTACGCGAAACTTACGGGTACCTGAAATCAGGTCGGGACCCGAAATTGAGTCGGGTCCCGAAATCGGGTCGGGACCCAAAATCGAAAAGGAATCCCAAAATTTTGTAAATTTTGAGTACTTGGATCTAAAGTCGGGTCAAGTAGCGGTCAGAGATCTAGATACTTCTTTATACACTGATGTAAAAAAAAACTACTAAATTTACGCAAGGCATTTTGTTTATATTGAATTACTAAATTTGAATACTGCCAATGAAATATTTACTTACAGTACATAAGTATTTATTCAATAAAAAATGATCATTAAATTAGTGGTCACTTCTTGTACTAAATAAATATATTATATTACGTTCGGAAAAAAATTTTATTGGGGCAATATTCAAACAAAAATTATTAAAATTTAGTAATTATTTTTTTACATCAGTGTATAAGGTATTTAGATCTATGATCACTTTTTGACCCGATTTTAGATCCAAGGACTCAAAATTTACAAAATTTTGCGATTTTGTCTCGATTTCAAGTTCCGACAGAATTTTTAATTCCGACTCGATTTTGGGTCCCTGTAAGTTTCGGGTACTCAAATTTTTTGTGTTTCCGAACTTTACAAACTTTCGGGTTTCCATCCGATCCCGGAAAAAAAAATTCTGACCCGACCCGAAGCTCGGGTACCCGCAACTTTGAGTACCCGCACACCCCTAATACTTATTATTTAAAATGCAATTTACAATAATGCGTTTTTTTATAAATAAAGTAATTTTTCCATTAAGATATTTAATTTAAAGCATTATTGAGAAATTTTTGAATTTACATCTAGACTCAAATTACCAGACTTTTAAAATGTTTGTTTGACATATAATGCAATTTGAATCAATACATACACGTGTAATTTAATTGAACTAATACATACACGTGTAATGCAATTAAACTATTATTAAATTGGCGATTAATAAAGGAAAGTTCAAAGTAATTTTATTTACAATTAAAAATCCGTAGAGAGCTAATCGTGCCAAGAAGTGTCAACTGATCAAAACTTTTTGAATTAAAAATTCCATAGATGTAGTTGATGGTTAATAAAGTGTAATCAAAATTTCATCAAAAATTTGTTAAAATTTTACCACTCGAGTTTCAGTGAAAAAATCAGTTTTTAAAATATATTTTAAAGAGTAAATGCAGAGCTACATCGAGGGAGAATATTTTGATATGTAACAAATTATTTTTTAGCTGCCCGAACTCATTCTGAATAGTGAAATCAATTGTCTTAATAATTTACCCATTTTTTTTTGTTTCTGTTTAATTAAGCAATTATGTTTTTTGATGATTTTTCTAATTAATAAATTTTATAAAAAGTATAAATTTTCTATTTGAAATTTTGTTCTATTTCTTTTTGTTAATGAATATTGAAAGAAAAAAGAAAGTAGATGGATCTCTTTTTCGAGATTGATTTTAATTTTTTGACGAGAAATTGGGCAGTAAAATAATAGTTTATTACATATCATATTATTATATATCAGGATATTCTTAAATATTGTTGAAGTTTCATAATTTTTAATTTTTAAATTGAAGACTTCTTGTAAGTTTGGAATATTTAATTATTTTTAAATTTATTTCGACTCTACAGAGAAAGAATATTCTCTTAGAATTTATAACCTCTCTTTGAATTTATTCTAACCTCAAAATTATTATATATCGGTTTTGAATTTTATATTTAATAAAGTTTAGTAAAATTTCAATAAAATTTATTCAGGTTTACTAAAATTTTATTTAATTTTAATAAACTTGGATAAATTTTATTGAAATTTTACTAAATTTGATTAAATTTTATTAAAGTTATATTATAGTAAAATGTTTCGCGATACATGTCTTACGTATTATCATAATTTTGAAAGTAAATTTTAAGAGAAAATTTTTCCTGTGTAGTATTTCTACATTAATAGATAACGACAATTATATATTTCTGTAGATTTGGCAAAATGGCACAGTGGAGCGTGGATCGTAGGGATATGGAAAATATGCGTATCACAAAAGATGGCGAAAATGCGATGAAGGTTGTTATAGAAGGCGAGGAAAGAATCGCGCGCTTGGGCTACGATTCGCCGCCTCCCGGTCATTATCCCGAGTCGCTTTTGGCGCAAGGACCGAGAGGCTTTGAATGCTGGGACGACGTGCGCGTCCGATATGATTATTACAAGGCGAGAGGATACCTTCGTGATCTCACTCTTGACGATTATATCAAATGGGAAGAGTGGTGGTACAAATATCAAGAATGGCTAGAAGCTGAACGTTTCTACGAGCAGTGGGCCTCGTCGAATCGTCCGTCTGGTGGCGGCAGTCGTAAGAGACGTGGACGACGGAATAATGCTACTCACTAAGGCTATGCAACACAAATCTCTGTACGATTTACGCTCGACTTTATTGACAAAATATACAGTGATACCTGTATGCTTCAAGTATACAAGAAATAAATTAATAAATAAATAAAAAAAATATATATATAATATATATATATATATATATATATATATATATATATATATTTATTATGTATACATGTATAAGCTATGTATCGTAATAAAAATGATAATGATGCAAAACAAGAAGTCGTATAATTTGAAAAAACCGAATATTTAAAAAATTGTATGGCTTACACTGACACTCTTCAATGTCTAACAAGCAAACCTACCCAAGTATTATACTCCGATTTTGATGAATTTTGAATATGTTGTATTCTAGGTTAAAATAAGAGACACGTATTTTTTTATACGGGCCCATATTCACTTTTAGAGGGTGAAACCCCCTTTGAAAAAAATTGGATTTTTTTTCGAAGCGTATATCGTCGAAACTGTAAAAGATAGAGAAAAATGTTTAAATGAAAGTTGAATGGCCTGAAAAGAATTTTATAAAAGTAATAAAAATTTTTTATTTTAATTTTTTTAAATATTTTTTTCACATACATATTTTTTTCAAATTTTTTATTTCTTTTTATACGCAAAATAAAGCTTATTTTATTACAAATTTAACAATATAAGATTAAGTTATGTTCCGACATCCCCATGTTCCAAAATTAATTAAAAACCTCTATACGCGCACTCGTTTGTGCGCTACGGAAGTGTCCCTCTCCGAATTTGACGAGCCTTTAATATGTTGTAGTACAGATAAAAATATAGGACACGTATTTTTATATACGGACCTATATGAGTGTCAAGAGAATGAAACACGCTCTTGAAATAAATCAATTTTTGAATTTCTGAGGTAATACCGTTGAAACGGTAAAAAATACAAAAAAATGTTTTAAATGAAAGTTTTATGGATTTCTATGTACTGTTATGCCCGCTTTTCGGCTGAGCTTAAAAAGGCCGAAGGAAGATCAATCGTTTCGATAAAAGAAACGCAAAAAAATATTAAAATAAAAATTTTTTTATTACTTTTATAAAGTATTTTTCAAGCCATTCAACTTTTATTTAGAATATTTTTCTTTATCTCTTACAGTTTCAACGATATATGTTTTGAAAGAAAAAAAACGATTTCTTTCAAAGGGGTGTTTCACCCCTTAAAGTGCGTATGGCCTGTATAAAAAAATACGTATCTCTGATTTTGATCTAGAATACAACATATTCAAAGCTCATCAAATTTGGAGTGTAACACTTGGGTAGGTTTGTTTGTATTTAAAATCCACGAAGTCCTACATGCTTACAAAGACTGTAAATTATTTTTCATTACAAGTGCTTAGAAGCATTTATATAGTCAAGATAAAATAATATTTTTTTTAGTCTTGTGTTATACTTGTTCATGTATATGTTGCATTGAAAACAAATAATGACACAAAATATAATCGTAATTTGAAACTAATTGTCGAAAGAAATAAAATTAAACAAAACTTAAAATGATTTATTTGTAAAAAAAAATGTTAACAACTAGAAGCTATTTCAGACTAATCTAAACTGATAAATATAGATATCTGATGCAATACAATATTTACACAAATAATAGATTCTGACAAAAATATTTTAAACATCTAAAAGATATCTTGCCGTTGAGATATCTCGCATTTTTTTAAAGTTTTGAAAAAACAACTTTTAACGATTCAAAAGATATGCAACATTGTGAAATATTTCGGATATCTGGAGAGCTCTTGAAAATGTTTTGGTTATTATTCACTTTAAAAGTATTTACTTTAAGGGAAGCAACTCCAATGACCTTGATTCTGACATATATTATCAAAATCGTATTTGTAAGTGAACTTCAAGAGGTTTCAGCCCTCGCTTATTATTCGTCAAATTGTTATAATCATATAGATTGTAAAAATTTTATGAGGAAATGTGGGGTGAAGTGGGACACGTTTTTATTTTTCTGTAAAAAAATTAAAAAAACTTATAATTTTCTAAAGTTGAGATGTCCATTTGATAGAGAATTTTATTAGCTAACTTTCTATGCTCACGGAATTTTAAAATTATACTTTTTATTATAGTTTTGGATTTTCCAAATAGTAAGTTTTTGGTCATCTCAAAAAATTGTGAAGTGGGACACGATGATTTTTGGCCAAATTTGACCAAAAATCAAGTAAGAATCGTCTGAAATAGAATTTGTAATGTTTATTTAATGATTAGAGAATGAAAATATATCAATAATAGCTAATTGCCAATCGAGGTATCAAGCATCAAAGTTGACGACTATTGAGGTTAGGATACTTGTCATCGATGAGATGTAGCGACTTGAGCATGCGCTGTGATTAACACAGCGTGACCTTTAGCTTTAATAACGTGTCCCATTTCACTCATAAACATTAGGTTTGTTCTTATTTACACTTTGTACACTATCGTGTAAAATGTATACTTTGGCGTTCTTCTTGTTGGAAATGACGTTGAGTAGTGTGATCACACTGAATTATATGATGTTTGTCTTGAAAGTGTATTGCACTTTAATGACGTATTTTACACTGGTTTTACACGAGCTTGAGAGGTGGTGTAAGCTAGTGTAAAGTTACACTAATAGGTTATATTAGAGTTTCTTATTCGTTTTTACAATGGAAAAGATACAAGTTCCTAAAACCGCAAGAGTTATTAGAAGAGAAAAATGATTTGTTGAAAAAATTTTTAAATTTATTAAAAAAAGAATAAAGAATAACCAATATGACGTAGCGACTCTCCTTTTAAGTAAACTTAGCCGACGATTAATTCTAGAATATTATATTTGTGAAGTTTATTGTTTGTGTTAATGATTTAATGGAAGAGATAAACAATTTAACAAAAGAATTTTTATATTAATAAGATATAGAATAAAGATTTTTATTGAATACACATTTGTTATTATTTACAATTCACAAATAACATAATATAAGGTCTTTAAAAAATAAATTTATATGAATCCTTATTTAAATAAAATATTCAATATATTATATTTTGTATAATATATAATTAGACAAATTTACATGATTCTTATTTAAATAGAATATATAATTATTGAGGTAATTTTTGAGATATTTATTAATTTAGACTCCGACTCGAAAATATGACCAAGAACATCTGCATTTATTTTATTCATTATTTTGTAATAATTGTAACAATTAATAATGAATTTTAAGAAAGAAAATTCCACTTTTTTAATAAAACTTTAAATATACCATGCACAAATAGCTGTCGTATTTATAAACACTTGTCGTTACACTTTGGCGTTCTCTTTGAAAAGCCTACACTTTACATTGATTTTACACGACGTTTCTGCCACTCCCAAAAAGTGGACGGTGTAAAAGTATACAGTATACACTTTACACTTTTTATGTAAGCAAGAAGAACAAACCTATTTATATTATACACTAGACTGTTGACTCTCTTATTTACCGAACCTAAAAGATGGCAGTAAAATCTATGTATTTCATAGCGTGACGTAAGCGGTAAGTCACATGTCATATATGTCTATGTATGTGATGATACACACACAAACATAAATATACAGGGTGTCCCAGAATTCGCAGAAATGTTTTTATAAGCGAATTTTTTGAAATATTTTGAGTCAAAAATCTTAATACGAAAATATTGAGGCTATAATACTTTTCAAATAAGAAGCATTTACTGTAGGCGAATTAAGTAGTCTAAAGATTGCGCGCTCAGTGACGGCACAATGACAGTGGGTGCTCTTGCACTTTTGCAAACTTGTTATTAAAGTAATTACGATATATACCTAAGTGGTATATACCTTTTCAAAGAAAAGGTAAAAATAGGCGCCTATGTGTGTGCGCGCACCTAAAAATCTTTATTTTTTCAACCCAAATAATATGTATTAATCAGTATTTTCTACAAAATCTCTTATTCCAACTTAAGTGGTATTTATTTAAAATAAATATCTTGAAATTGTGTAATCTAATAAACATGATATACGTCTAATAAACACGATATACGTTTATTCAAAAGATGCGTGAAATCTTTTAAAGTGCGCCTATTATGAAGAGAATATACTTTTTCTACAAAATCCATGGTAGTATGTATTTTTTTGAAAAATATTCCTATTCTAATCCAATTGGTAGTATCTTTAATTTTTATACAAAACCCACGTAGTACTATCTCTTCTCTGTATTGTCATTGAAAAATCTTCCTATTGCAAAAATTCAAATGATAGCATCTTTAATTCTCATTGAAAAATTTTATTCCAACTCAAGTGGTATTTCAACATTTAATTTCAAAGAATTAAAGAGGAAACAATACAAAATGAGAAAATTTTATTGAAATAAAAAATTTTTAATGTACAAAAACATAGCGCTGCTAGATAGAAAAAGCAATGAGAAGAATTGAATAATTTCTATACAAAATCTAATTGCTACTATCTTCTTCTATTACTTCTCTGTATTGTTTTTGAAAAATCTTCCAATCCAAGTATTTAATTGAAAATAAATAACATATTAAAATTTTGTAATCTATTTTAACCTAAATAATTTATATGTTAACAGAAATGAGAACATTTTATTGAAATAAAGAGTTTTTTCATCTTTATTTTTTTAAGATCCAAGTGGTGGTATCTTAATTTGACTTACTTAAGATACGATATTACTTAAATGTTAATGAAACTAAAACTTATTTCATAAATTGCTTTTATAACCTATATTTTACAAGTGTTACGTTTACTGCATTCTTTCTTATGTCTTTTCTGCTTTTCCTATCTAGCAGCGCCATGTTTTTGTACATTAAAAATTTTTTATTTTAATAAAATTTTCTCATTTTGTATTGTTTCCTCTTTAATTCTTTGAAATTAAATGTTGAAATACCACTTGAGTTGGAATTAAATTTTTCAATGAGAATTAAAGATGCTATCACTTGAATTTTTGCAATAGAAAGATTTTTCAATGACAATACAGAGAAAAGATAGTACCACGTGGATTTTGTATAAAAATTAAAGATACTACCAGTTGGATTAGAATAGGAATATTTTTCAAAAAAATACAAATACTACCATGAATTTTGTAAAAAAAGTTTATTCTCTTCATAATAGGCGCACTTTAAAAGATTTCACGCATTTTTTTGAATAAACGTATATCATGTTTATTAGACGTATATCATGTTTATTAGATTACACAATTTCAAGATATTTATTTTAAATAAATACCACTTAGGTTGGAATAAGAGATTTTGTAAAAAATATTAATTAATACATATTATTTGGGTTGAAAAAATAAAGATTTTTAGGTGCGCGCACACACATAGGCGCATTTTTTTACATTTTTTTTTGAAAAGGTAAATACCACTTTTATATATATACAGGGTGCGAGAAAAGTTCCGTCACGGCGAAAAATCTCGAAAACTAAGCATTTTACGAAAAACTACAGTACACTGTAGCTTTCAAGCCTCACAACTCGGAAAGTACTCAACGAAAATAAACTTTCTTGTAATGTTTTGGAAAGGTCTCGAGATAAGCTACAAGAATATGCAATAAAAAGTTAGGTGTTCCATTTAAAAAAGTTAATGTAATTTCGATCTGACCTTGGCGACGCCATCCAAGGTCAAACTGATAAGATCAGTAAATAGATCTTTTTAAACCCTACAACTTTTGTCTGAAACACTTTTTCCTAAAATGCTTAGTTTTCGAGATATTTCGCCGTCCCGGAACTTTTCTCGCACCCTATATATATATATATATATATATATATATATATATATATACGAGGTGTGTTCAAAAAGTATCGCGAATTTTGTGTTTTTTCAAAAATTATTTATTTATTCATGAATATCTATTTTGTCCCCTTCAAAGTAATCCCCATGAGATATTATACACTTGTGCCAACGGTTTTTCCAATCTTCGAAGCACTTCAAAAAATCATTTTTTTTTATCTTGTTCAGCTCCTCCTTCGATGCCGTCTTTATCTCGTCAAGCGTAGCGTAACGTCGTCCTTTCATGGGCCTCTTCAGTTTAGGGAACAAGAAAAAGTCACAGGGGGCCAGATCTGGGGAATACGGTGGCTGCGGCATCATTAGTGTGTTGTTTTTGGCCAAAAAGTCGCGCACAAGCAACGATGTGTGAGCAGGGGCGTTATCGTGGTGCAAAAGCCAATTTTTGTTCTTCCACAAATCCGGGCGTTTCTGGCGGATTGCTTCGCGCAAATTGCGCATAACTTGCAGGTAATATTCCTTATTGACCGTTCTACCCTGTGGCAAGAACTCATGATGCACCACGCCCCTGCAATCGAAGAAAACTGTCAGCAAAACTTTCACATTCGACCGAACTTGGCGCGCTTTTTTCGGTCTTGGTTCGTGCGGCAGCTTCCATTGAGATGATTGAGCTTTGGTTTCCACGTCATAACCATAAACCCACGATTCGTCACCAGTTATGACCCTCTGGAGCAAATTTGGGTCGTCGCGGACAGAGTCCAACATCTCATTAGCAATGTTCATGCGATGCTGTTTTTGGTCGCAATTGAGCAATTTTGGTACGAATTTCGCGGCGACCCGTCTCATGCCCAAATCATTGATAAAAATCGAATGGCACGAGCCAATCGATATGTTTAGGTCCTCAGCAACTTCTCTAACGGTGATTCGACGATTGGCCAATACCATTTTCTCCACTTCATTAATTTTTTCGTCTGTTGTTGAAGTGCTCGGGCGTCCGGCACGCTCTTCGTCGTTCACATCTTCTCGGCCTTCTGAGAACATTTTGTACCACCGATAAACGTTGCTTCGGTCCAAGGTAGCTTCTCCGTATGCCACAGTCAACATTCGGAATGCATCCGCGCACTTAATTTCGTTTTTCACACAAAATTTGATACAGGTTCTTTGATCCATTTTTTTGAATAGGTAAAAATCGAAGACGATCCAAAACACGTGCAAGCAAAGCAGCTGTCAACAATTAAGTGAACATTCAAAATGGCCGAGCTTGTCGGCATAAGTGAGAGACATGAGTACCAACATAACGCCACAAAAAGATCGAAATTCGAATATACGTAACCCGCGAAAATTCAAAATTCGCGATACTTTTTGAACACACCTCGTATATCTGAGGCTTGACCACTGCTTGGATATTGACTATCTTACTCTGGTTGATCCGAATTTGGGGAGTCCTAGTGTCATTTTATAGGACGAGCCAAGTAGGTTATTAATTATTTTAATGTATGTCTTGCATGAGCTATTAAACCAAATAGCGCTCCACAGAGTTTGGGTTCTAATGGTGGCATTAACGAAATTGATGGCATCCATCACTGAAATGCCTTAGTTTTTGCCCGATAACCACTTTAATATGTTAATAAATTTGACCGCTTTGTTTTGACAAAGGCCAGATGAGACTTCCATCTAAGACCCAAATCTAAATTTATTCTCAGGTATTTAATTAGAGATATGTTAGGTATAAGGTCTCCAGTTACTTCTATATGTTGAGGAATTCTAGTATTGCGTTTTCTATAAAAGAAGGAAAGTTGTGTTTAGGAACAGATAGCTCTAGTCCCAATGAACTCAACCAGTCATTTATTGCCTCTGTTAAAGAAGACTGGATAACTGTTGGGGATTTGTCCCAACAAATGACAGCAATATCATTGGCAAACTGTATAATTTTATAGTTGTATGGAACAACGTGTAGAAGATCTTTAACATAAATATTGAATAAAAGAGGGCTCAAGACAAGGCCTTGGAAAACGCCTTTGCGTATAGTTCTGGACTTGTAGAAATTACTTTCAGCGTAAAATTTTACTGATCTGGGACTTAAAATGTTTTTAATAGCTTATACGCCACAAAAATTCGGAGTTTATTTATAATCTCAATTAATAACTTTGGGTATATATTATTATATGCGCCTTTTATGTCTAGAAACAATCCTCCAGTAACCTTGTTTTTCGAAAAGGATTTTTATATCTCTATATTTAAAAGAGTTAGACAATTATCGCAGGATCTTTTTCTCTTAAATTCAAATTAACATTTAGGGAGGATGTAGTCTAATTCAATGAACCTCTCCAGTCTAACCTTAACAAGCTTTTCAAGTAGTTTTAAGACACACGATGCCAAAGCAATTGGTCTATAACCTTTATTATTAGGTTTTTTAATGAGTGAGATTGAGAAATTTTTCCAAAGCGCAGGAAATGATCCGTCGCGGATAATTTTATTGAAACAATCTGTAAGTGAGATCAAGGCTGCATACGGAGTATTCTTTAGGATATAATGATTAATTAAGTCTCTCTCGGAGCTACTTTTAATTTTACTTTTGTTTATAAATGATATGACTTCCTGGACAGTAGGGGCTTTATCAAATATCGAAGAGAATGGTCTAAGAGAATTATCACATTTAATAAACAAGTTTTCTGCGACGCCCGGAGAGGCAAAGTCATCCATAAATTTGCTGATAAGAGTTGTTTTACTAATTTCAGGAGGGAGGTCAGAGTTAAATACTGGACTTATTTTGAAACTACTGATCCTATCTCAAAATTTCTTATTTCTTGGACTTTTAGACATGTCGTTAATTATTTCTCTAAAGTTTTCTCGTTTTTTTTTAGCTAAAGTTTTTCTAACTTTACTGGGTACTATTCTGTATTCTTTTAGAGCATCTCTAGAAGGGTTAGAAGAGAGTTGCAGAAATTCTTTTTTCCTGGTAGAAATGGCTTTATTACATTTTTTGTCCCACCAGAGTCTGTCTGGAGCCCTCTTATTTCTTGTTTTACTTTTACCTTGGTTATTTAATCTAAATGAAAGAACCCTATTGTTCTCAGTGTCGAATCTTTGTTTGGTGTTGTTCTCATCAATGATGACGTCACCAGACCTTAAGAGACAATAAATCATGTTATTGTACCATTTTTCGTAAGATTCAGCATCATTAAGATGTTTTTCTATCATGTTAGGGACTCCCGCCATTCATAATTCAGTAAATTTCTTGATTTCAAAATCTTTAAGTATTAGTTTACCTTTAGAATGAGAAGGTCGGCTTGAGTTATTAAATGTATAAGATCCTAGGTTAGTACAGCAGATAATTATGGGAAAGTGGTCACTGTCCATGACTTTGTTATGGGTAGTCCACTCCACGTTCACTGAGTCAATGTTTGTGAATGATATATCAGGTACGCTGATGTGATTAGTATTCACGGAAATTCTAGTGGTATTGTCCTTATTCAGTATTCTAAAGGGTAATGTGAACAGTACCTCACTAATATTTTTGTCTACATTGTCTTGTCTGGTGGATTCCCACTCCGGGTGATGACCATTAAAGTCTCCGCATATAATAGCGCTTGCAGGAATATCGTTGCTATCAACTAATTCCAGCGGCAGAGTCCATATGTTTTTATTAATAATCACGTCTGGTGGTCTGTATAACACATAATTGTGATTCTAGCTTGAGAAATCTTGTCGCATTTAATGACGATACAAATAACCTCTAAATTTGATTGGCTAGAAAAATGTTTTATGTTATGAATTATAGGATCTAAGCTATTTTTACATAGGATGGCGACTTCTCCTCCTTGAAAGTTATCTGATCTGTCTGATCTGAAAGTGGAGTAGTTATTAAATTTAAATTTATCTTTTGAGTGAAGCCAGGTTTCTTGAAGGCATGTTACTTCAAATTTTAAAAGAAAGTTACTAAATTTGTTAATTTTGTTTTTAGTGCTTCTAGCATTCCATTGAACTATTTTAACCATCTTAAAAAAAAGTGTTGGAAATAACCTGGATTCACTTGAAGTATTTGATAATAAAGTTATAATTCAAATTTGGATAGGTTTTTGTTAAGTTTTAAATCGTTGGAAAGTTTATTGATATATTCAAGTAATATTTTTTTCCTACTATTATGAAACGTTAAATTGCCTATTTTAAATAGGTCAAATGAAACTATTTTTTTTTAGTGAATCAAGTTTGTAATTTCATCAAGGGTATTTAAATCACGCGGAAAGTTTAATTTTTCTTCCTTTACGTCGGAGAGAGATTCAATCATAGATTGAATTGATTTTAGATGATTCAATTAAATTTATAGATTCGTGTTCCTTATCCGAGAGACTACACTGTTCTGGATGTGTAACTGTTGAAGATTGGGAGTTAAAGTTTTATCTAAGTCATTATTAGATTAGGAGAAGTTATCGTTTTGTAGTCTCCTTTATGCTATTTTTTTTTTATGATTAGATTCCGAGTTAAAGTTTTTACTCCGGATAAGATTTCTAAAAATTCTATTTTTATATTGTATGTTGTTATATGTTTTCTTATTCCCGGAGGTCATTCCTTGGTCATTTCTGACTTGGGGGATCTCTGATAAGGACCTTACTCTTCTTGCTAATTTGGTAATAGATTGTTTTCTTGTACCCGTCATACGACTGGTATAGGGCGAGGTTTTGAGGTCCTCTATTTGCGTTAGATCTGTAATTTTCCTGTTTTTTATAATTTTCTTGGCAGTAAGACAATTAGTATTGCAATAGTATTGCATTATGTGGTTTATCAATTTGAATCTCTTAAAAACTAGGCATCTGGTATCTCAAATAAAGTGGGATTTTTGACAGGACATTACAATTAATTGTGTTTTATCAGCAGGATTCTTACACGTGTGGGTGGCATGTCCCTATCTAAGATAGTTTTTGCTTTCTAACGGGTAAAACAAAGGGTTGAACTTTAAATCTCACCCAATAAATGGATATATATTTAGGTAGTAAGCAGTTAATAAATTTAATCTTTAAGGAAGATGAGTCTTTGGCTACTTTGTTATTTTTATCCCAAAATTTTAATCTTTTTATGGAAAGAATTTTAATTTAGTTTTGATTTTCAATAATGTCTTTTAAATCATCCAAGTTAAAGGAGGTATCTATTCCCTATATAATTCCTTGTCTAATAATTTTATAATTCGGTATATATGCAACCCAATTTTCTTTCTTAATAGAATTACTAACAACGCATTTGTTAGCTTTTTGAAACTTATTTCAACAATTTTCAATCCTAATTTTCTGATTTTGTCTATTTGTTTAATACCTGCTTTGAAGATCTTTTTCCCCACACTAAGAGGATGGAGATTACCCATGTTCTCATTAGGATTCATACTTTCAATATGTATCACAAATGGTGCACAATGATTCTCGTTGTAAACATTATCTAGCTGTTCTGAGATTCTCATAAGTCTTTTATTATGTCCGTCAACCTCTCGGCTAGGGACTTTAGTAGTGCTTTCTTCACCAGGATAAGGATTAGTATTTTGATTTAAATTTTTATCCCGATTGTCTGTATTGATAGGTTGGTGGATTGTAAGGGTTATTATTATTAGAAGTGTTTAAATTAAGGGTAGGATTATAAATTGATGGATCTGGAGCGCCAATTATTTCAGTAATTTGAGATATGGGGATACTAGTATCTTCAATTAACATGCTAGAATTAACAGGGTGATTAAAGGAACTGCTATTGCCATGAATTATTGGGTGACTTTGTTTCCATGATATTGTAAACTGATTATGGGATGACGTGCTCCGGCTAGATTCCTCCGAAATATCTGAAAATTTTAAATCTAAATCTGTTGGTCCTTGTGAAGCTACAGGGGGAGTTTCCTCCCAAGCAATATTTCTAATTTTCTTAGTTTGGTTTTTATGTTCTAAAGACGAAGCAGAGACTTCTCTGCCTCAGGCTTTCTTTCCTTTGCTTGGGTTGGGATGTTTGTTACCATTGTTGCTAATGTTATGATTACTCTTCTTTTTAGGCATTGTGTTTGTATCCCTCTATAAAATTATAGCTAAAAAGAATAAGTTAGCAGTTGTCTCCAATTGCCTATATTTAGCTATATTTAGTTAATTGTTTTGGGTAATAGTCTTTTTAGGTATCAATGCCTAAGTGTTGTGTAATTTGAGTTATAATCTTCACAGATTTAACAGCTGTCAAAAATGATTACAATATTGTTATTTTATTAGTGTTTATAGAGTACGTGAATGGAACATATATCTGTTAACTGTACACTTAATTATTTAATAGTTTATTGTTCCCTTCATCTTTTTTTTTATTTTTCTATACTATAGGAATTAGAAAAATAAATTAGTAAATATTTTGTAATTTTTAACCAATAACTTGGTTTTCAACTTTAATGTACACGGGTCTGGGATAAAGTATATTTAAAGAGGAACAATAACTATTATAAGGCGGATGGCATGGGGATAGTTAAGTAATAATATATGTAAGTATTAACAGATAGCCGTCTGTGTTAAGAATAATTAGCCAATTAAATCATTGACTTCAAGAGCAATATTGTTTTTTAGCATTAAGAGCTGTCTATCATAATGGAACCTCTTCCATGCTTGACTGAAAGCAGGCAGTCCGGATCGTAGGCTTCTTTTGGGATTCTCCATACATAAACCCGGCTGTTAGTAGGAAACAATATGAACGATGATTCATCGGTCCATATCATTCTTCCAATCATCAAATGTCCAGGTTTTATAATTGTGGTACCACTTTTTTCGCAGCTTAGCGTTGGTTTCCGTTATAAGGGGTTTTGCAATTGCAGCCCTTCCATGAATGTTAGCTTTGTGGAGCTCCCGTCGTACTGTTTTTGTCGAAACAGTATTACTCAGCTGAGCGTTGAGTTCTGCTGTTACTTTTTCCGCGGTAGTTTTATGTTGTCTGGCCAGAATCTTTTTTAATGTTAGTCAGTCTCTGTCATTTAACTTTGGGTTTTGTCCACTATTTCTCTTTGCTGATGATGTTTTACCATGTTTTGTGTATGCTGTCATTACAGTGGATACTGTCGCTCATAAGACGTTAAACAATTCAGCTGTTTTTGTCACACATGCTCCCGCTAACCAAGCATCAACGATTTGCTCTTTTTCGAAGTTTGAGAGATCACGCATTTTACCGATTGCTTGTTATAATCGTCGCACGACCCGCTTACGCACCGACCCAATTGCCCACGCACCCGATTACGCACCGACTAGATTGCCCACCGACCCAATTGTCCACCGACCCGATTGCCCACCGACCTTATTGCTCACCGACCCGATTGCCCACCGATTTGATTGCGCACGGATCGGATTGCACATGGATCCAATTCCACACGAAAAAAAATTATTTTGAGAACAGAAATGCCCTCTGACAAAAACACAGTTAAGAAATAATGTAAATCTAAAGTTTTTGGTGTATGTACTTTAAGTATTCAAGATGATTTACGAGGTGTGATCAAAAAGTAAGGTGACTTTTCATTTTTATAAAAAAATATTTATTTATTCATCCAAAATTATGTTATCCCCTTCAATAATAATCCCCCTCTGATACAATGCATTTGTGCCAGCGCTTTTTCCAGTCGTCAAAACATTTCTGAAATGCACTTTTGGGTATTACCTTGAGCTCCTCCAGCGATGCAGCCTTAATCTCCTCAATTGTTGCAAATCTTCGTCCTTTCATAGGCCTTTTCAATTTTGGGAAGAGGAAAATGTTTTGTCACCAGTTATAACCCTTTTGAGCAGATCAGGATCATCATTGACGTCGTTCAACATGTCTTGGGCGATGTTCATGCGACGCTACTTCTGATCAAAATTAAGCAGTTTTGGAACGAATTTCGCTGACACACGTGTCATACCCAAAACATCCGTTAAAATTGATTAGCATGAGCCAAACGATATGTTAAGATCATCAGCTCTCTATCTAGCTTTCTCTAATCGTGATTCGACGATTTTTCAACACAATTTCTTTCAGTTCCTGAACATTTTCGTCGGTTTTTGACGTGCTGGGGCGTCCAGAGCGAGGTTCATCGTTAACATTTTCTCGGCCCTCTTGGAATAACTTATACCATTTATAAACATTTTTTTTGCTCAAAGTTGACTCACCGTACGCCACTGTCAACATTTCAAGAGTTTTTGAACACTTAATATCATTTTTTACACAAAAATTAATACAAACTCTCTGCTCCATTATTTTCAACAGCAAAAAATCGCCGAACACGCAAACACGAGTCTAACCTTTATGCCTCTCACATAAAAACAACACATGCTATATAGTCAAAACTGTGAACATATGATCGTGACGAGTGTACCAACACAAAAAAAAAAATTTGAAATTAGAGTGTACAGAGCGCGCGAAATTCAAAGTCACCTTACTTTTTGATCACACCTCGTATGTGACGCTTTAGTGCGAATATCAGGTGTTCTGTTAATAAACGAAATATTTTTATCTTTTACAACACAAGTAAGTTTAGAATTGCAATGAAGCTTTGCACACATCATTCTGAATATTTAAAGTATTGTTACGACCGGGTAGGTTGTCTCATACACTCGTACATTTGCGCACTTTGATTGCACACACGCACTTTAGAAATAATAAATAAGACTTTACAAACTAACGGTCGTTAATAAAATATAAGTGACAGCTTGTTTTACAAGAACAAGACCAAACACGTAACAACAATAACAACAACAGTTGGCAAGGCACGATCTTCTCCTGTCGCGCACATCGATCGCCTCGCGCGAATCGATAATAGTTGTTTTCTCAGGATGGACACGCAACACTGCCTCTTTTTTTAAAGTTGTCCCGACAACTAACTCAGAGGGCCGAAAGATTTCTCACGATTTGTTATTCGCTCATATTCTTCATCTTGAGTCTTGTGCGCTTCTTTCTTTATTCTTCGGACAAGGGGGGGGGGGAATTACCTCTTGAAGACCCAACGCCTTTAAGGCTCCCTATGTCCCCGCCTCGGCATTTGCCCTCAGGCCTTCGGGAAAACCTTGATTCAAAAACCAGAGCAAGGCGGTTTTCTTAAAAAAAATGTAACGACGATCCTTTACAAGAACATTGCTTTGCACGAATCTCAAAACTGAAATTAAAACAAAATCCAACAAGTATCTCACTTAAAATAAAATAATCTTGCACGAGAAAAACTTTTTAGTCACAAATTTACAATAAAATTCTCGCATAAAAGACACAAGTCTGACGACTTTTTATTCTATCTTCGGCTCCTGCTACAAGTTACTGAGCGTTGTCCTCTGCGATCTAGAAGAAACAGAATTGAAACGCACTCTCAGCTCTTAACAAAAGAACGATCTCTAGAATTCATGTCCAAGGTGAGGATTTCTAGGGAAGATGATGACCTCTACCCTAGGCTACTGCCACGAGTTAGCGAGCACCGCCAGTGTCACTCCAGGACTAGCAACTTTCTAGAAGAAAAAGAAATCTTAAACTCTCTTCTGGTCTATTCTCAGCTTTTGCCATTGGTAACCGAGTATCGTCCTTCACGATTCAGATCAAAATGACGATCTCCTGCTCTACCCTGGGCTCCTGCTACAAATTACCGAGCGTCTTCCGCATCTGCAATCAACATTCGCTCGACGACCTTCTGCTCTACTTTGGGCTCCTGCCAAAGGTTACCGAGCGTCGTTCACTTCTGAAATCAGAATTCACTCGACAATCTTCTGCTCTCACCCGGGCCTCTGCTATGGGAAGCTAAACTCTACTATGGGAACCTAACCAAAGCTAAACACCGTTTGCTGCAAATCCATTCTTTTGAGCTAAACCAAAAAATTTTAAAATAATAGAAACTAATTCAAAGTTTCTGAGAAAAGAACGGTCCTCCGAATCCATCCCCCAAAGCGAGGACTTCCAGGGAAGCACGATGGTTTCCTGCTCTACCCTGGGCCACTGCCACAAGTTATCAAGCACCGTCCGAGTCATTCCCATACCAACGCCTTTTTGAAAGAAAGAAACCCAGACCGTCTCCTTCCTTCCTAGGACGAAATCTCAATCCCGAAAGGAAGAAATTCTAAGCTAAAATTATAACTCTCTCTCTCTCTCTCTCTTTCTCTCTCTCTCTCTCTTTCAAGAAAATTTTAAGAGGAAACGATACGCTATGCGTCAATTAAAACGATAAAAATCAAAAGATATAGATACAAGCGTAAAATGCGTTTGACGGACTTTGTTAGGTGGCGCGCATGCGATCGGATGTGTGAAAGAGTGTGTGGTCGAGAGTGTATAGCGTATTAGATTAATTAAGTTAGCGGCGGGGTGCGAATAAGGTGCGGAAGGGAGAGAGAAGGGTGAGAAGCTAGAGCGTTTGAAGGGAGAGTTGGGGAGGCGAGAAATAGGAGGAAATTAACGTGCATAGGAAGCAGTCTAGAAGTAAGGTTAGAGCAGGATGACGAGCAAGACGGGAGATGTCGGGACTTTAGACAAAGAATGTTAGTTACAGAGGATAAATCGAATGGACGGAGAGTATCGTTCAGACTAGAGGAGACGGAAAAAGTAAGTAAGTTAGTATGGCAAAAGGAAATAAAGAGGTTAAAAAAGAACTGGCAAGATGAAGTAAAAGAATTAAAGCGAATAATAACAGATCTAAAGAAGAAAATAAAATTAATAAAGAATAGAGAGGATAAGCGGGACGATAAGATAGAGCAAGTAACAAAGAGTATAGAGAATATAGAAAAATGGAAAGAGGAGATTAGGAATATAGAAGAAGAGGAGTTGTACAACAAGAGAGAAGGGTATAGTGGGGGAGGGAGTAGAGCATCATTAAGGAGCATGTGGGGCAGCGTCATGAGTTTAAGGTCAAGTGGAAGCGAAGGTTTTAGTGACAGAGAGGTGAATAAGATAAAAAGATGGATGGCTGTAAGAGAAAGAGAGGAGAGGTGCAATAACATAGTTATTAGGGGGTTAGGGGATAGAATGAAGGAATTTGAAAAAGTGGTAGATAAGAAAACATGGATTGAGAATTTTATAGGTAAGAAATTAAATGTCAAGTGTAGAGTGATGATGTGCAGATTAAGCGGATCAGTAGTAATAGCTAAAATAGATGAAGAAGAGAAAAAGAAGGAAATTATGATTAAAAAGAGTAAGCTAAAAGGGGGGGGGGAGAATATTTATAGAAAATGATTTAACATGGGAGGAAAGGAAGGTACAGGAAAAGATACACAAATGGCGGAGAGAACAAAGAGAGAAGGGAATTGAAATAAAAATAGGAAGGTAAAATAGGTAGGGTAAAAATAGAGAATAGGTGGAAAAGCTGGGAAGAAATAGAGGAGGATATGAGGGGAGAGGGAGTTAGTGAGGGGAGCGAGATGAATAGGGAGACGAGAAGTGATGAGGAGAGAGATAATGAAGAGAGAGGGAAGAGAAGTCAGGATTTCAACTAAGCCAGGAGGTGAAGGAAGAGGGAAATGGAGAGGGGGAGATGGAGGAGAGGAAGAGAATGGTTTTCTGGAATATAGCAGGAACATGGAGACAAGACGTGGAATTTTGGAATTTTATAGGAAAGATGGACTATATATATTTAATAGAGACATGGGTAGAAGAGAAAGGATGGGAAAAAATTAGAAAGAAATTACCAAGGACTCACAAGTGGGAATGTAGTTTTGCAATCAGGGAGAAGAGTAAAGGCAAGGGGTTTTATTATTGGTGTAAATAAAGAAACAACTAAAGTTAAAAAGTGAAGAAATGGAAGGGCTGATAGTTAGAAAGGTTAAAAATAGTGATGACAAATTAAAATTTATAATAATGGGAGTATATGCAACTAGGAACTGGGAAGCAATGAGAAATATGATTGAAAGAATAATAGAGGAAAATAAAGAAGAGTATATAATAATAGGAGGAGACTTTAACGCTAGAATAGTGGAAGAAGGAGGAAATGATGAGGAAGGTTGGGGGGTGACACGTAGAAGCAAAGATAAAGTAGTTAACAACAGAGGGAGGGAATTTTTAGATTTAGTAGGTGAAATCGGAGGGAATATTATAAACAGGACAACAAAAGGTGATAAAGAAGGAGAATACACATACGTAGGGGAAAGGGGAAGCTCAGTAATAGATTATGTAGTGGTAAGCGAAAATTGTAGAGAAATTGTAAACGATCTTGTGATCGTAGGTCGATCGGACTCAGATCACATGCCCCTGGTCTTGGAGATGAAGAACAGAAGAGGAATAAAAAAGAATAAGGTCATGGAAAAAGAAGAGGATAGAGTGATATACAAATGGAGGGAAAAGGATATAATGGTATATAAAGAGAGGACGGAGGAGAAAAACGATGAAGAGGAGGCAATAGTGAAGGAATCTATAGAAGAAAAATGGAAGGTCTTAAAGTAATTAGTACTCAAATCAATGGTAAAGATAAAGACGAAGGGAAGTACGAGAAAGAAATTGGGTTTCAAAGAATGGTGGAACAAGAGTTACATTAGAAGAAAAAGGATGGTGCACAGAGGTTATGACAAATGGAGGAAAGGAAAGCTTAACAGAGAAAGATACATAGAGGAGAGAAGAAAACTCAGGGAACATTTAGAAGAAAGGAAGAAACGATGGAAAGAGAAGGAAGAGGAGGAGCTGAGAAATCTAAAGAATGAGGCGCAAGTATGGAAAGTAATAAATAGGAAAAGAGGTAAAGGGAATTGGATCGAAAACGAGATCAGTAAGGAAGAGTGGACCAATCATTTTAGTAAATTAATAGGGGGCGAGATTGAAAGAGGAGAGATTGTGCAGAATGTCAAAAGTTGTAAAGAAAGGAGGTATCCAGGGGAGCAAACAACAAGCGCTACAGACGACCTGAGTTATGAAAAAATAACAGAGGCTATAAAGAAACTGAAGAAAAGCAAAGCAGCAGGAATTGATGGAATACCGTTGGAAGTCTAGAAATTCGACGGTTCTAAAGTAAAGAAATGGTTGGTAAATCTGATAAAGGAAATTTGGTAAGAGAAGGAGATACCGGAGGACTGGAAGATGAGTGTCATTGTCACGCTGCATAAGAAAGGAGACACGGAAAGGGTAGAAAATTATAAAGAAAGCGCTTTGTTATGCTCGGCTTATAAGGTATATGCAGAAATTCTGAGAAGAAGAGTAGAAAAGGAGCTCGACCAAAAATGTATAATACCAGAGAGCAAAGCAGGTTTCAGGAAAGGAAGAAGAACAATGGATAACATATTCATACTGAGTCATGTTATTCAGAGAGAGAGAGAGAGAGGGGGGGGAGAGAGAGAGAGAGAAATGGAACAGCAAGAAAGGTCTTTGCTTTTTTCGTGGATCTAAGGGCAGCGTTTGACAATGTTGATAGAGAGAAGTTATGGGATCTGATGGAAAAATGGAGGTTGAAAGGAGATTTAATTGACAGACTAAAAATAATTTATAAGGAAACAAAGGCAGTAATCAGGACAAAAGAAGGGCTATCAGAGGAGATCAAGACAAGGAAAGAAGTAAGGCAGGGGTGCGTCCTGAGTCCGATACTATTTAATATGTATATGGCGGATTTCGATAAGTATTTAGAGAATAGGGGGATAGGGGGAATAAAGTTAGGAAAAGAAAGAATATAGTCGTTAGCATATGCGGATGATGTAATCTTATTAACTAAAAATGAAGAAGCGATGAAAGACATGATGGGCACTTTGAAGAGATTTTTAAATGATAGAAGTTTAGAGTTGAATGAGGATAAATCGAAAATTATGATATTTAATAGCTAGGGAAGGGAGAAGAAAAGGAAAAGGAAATGGGATAAGAGAGGAATAGAGGAGGTACAAAATTTTAAATACCTAGGTTTTATGTTTAATAAAAGAGGAGATTACGGTAGTCACATAAAAGAACTAAAAAGGAAAGATAGAATAGCAGCGAACTTAGTTTGGGGACTAGGAGAAAAAATATGCAAAAATGATTTTGTAAGAAGATGGAAATTATTCAAATATTTAGTAGAGAGCGTCATGGTATTTGGGGTAGAACTCTGGGGATGGGAAGAAAGGAAAGAATTAGAAAAGATCTGGTTAGATTATATGAGGTGGGTATTCAAACTTGATTTCTGCACACCATGTTATCGATTAACAAGGGAACTAAGAATAAATAAGCTAAAGGTAAAGTGGGGTATTAGAGCCAGAAAGTATGAAGAAAAGATAAAGGAAATGGGAGAAGAAAGATGGGTTAAGATATGTTGGAAAAAAAAGAAGAAAACGATAGATAGGGCTATATGGTAGAGAAAGAGAAAGGTATTATAATAGGAATGGCTGGGGGTAATTGCGATAGATAAGGGAAGAAAGAAATTTAATAGAGGAAATTAGAGAAAAAGAAAGAGATGTGCAGAAACAGGTGGAAGATAATAAAATAAGACAGGCTAGATATAATAAAAGATATAAGGATTTCACCGGGGAGGGTAGCATACCAAAATATATAGAACAGGGAATCATAAGGGGGGGCATGAGTAGCAAGGGAATAAGAGCTCTAGTTAGATTAAGATGTGGTAATATGGAGAACGATACTAAATATTGGCTAGAAGAAGGAAAAAGAAGATGTATTTTTTGTAAGGAAGGGAAAAATAATATGGAACATTTTACTGGAGATTGTGTGGTGGCTAGGGAATAGTTCGTAGGAATAAGAGATAATGTTAAGGAAAGAATAAGAGTAATGGAAAACAAAGATTTAGATGAAAGGAAAGAGAAAATATTAATTAAGTTTTGGAGGGAGAAAGAGAAGTTTAGAAAGAGCGATGAGGACGATGATATAGGTTAGAGAGGCTAGAACATTATGCGTATATTTATAGTTATATATAGAAGCTAGAAAGAATATTAGAATGTGCATAGTTAGTTAAGGGGATGCTTAACATAGTCCTTTTTTACCGACAAAACATGATTAATTTTCGGTCGTGCTTATCTTCTAATTGCATTTACGGATTTCAAAATCCTTCTCCACAATTAAAGTATAAACATTAATGTAGCTCACAGCGCTCCACTTTATGCCAAAAACGTTAAATTAATATCTTTTTTATCTAATCTTAGCAGGCTCTGTAATCTAGAGCTGTCAACGGGTGTCTATATTCGCTTAATATAAATATTTGACGGCCTTTTCCTACAAAATGAGTGCACTATGAGGTGCAAATTAAACGCCGGAACAACGTAAAATTTTCGGAATTTGGTTTAGAAGTGTAATATAAAAGATTAGCCTGACCGAAAATTTGTGAGAATACGTACGTCCGATGCCGGTATCTCACAGCTGATCTGAGGTGATCACAGCAGAAGAAAGCAGACAATTAGTTGCCCTGTATTTTGACAGATGGCAGTGTTCAAGTCGGACGAAGCAATCGATCTGTTTATCAATCGATTGGATTGAATCTAAGCTAAGCGATAATAGGTTAGGTTTCCTGTCAAATACAACTCTGCAAGCAGATTATCTGCTTTGGCTTGAACTTCTTGGCATTCTGCGTTTCGAAATTCACTGTTAGTACTAGAAATCTATAGTTTCGTATACTGTAGACGTTACCTATAATGTAGATTTACAATACTAACAGTGAATTTTGAAACGCAACCGTAATACAAAAATAAATAAAGGATAGACTTTTTTAGGGTTGATTATTTTGTAGGGTAGATTCGGAACATCAATTGCATGATCTCATACCTTTCTCATAAATTTATTCATTTTTAGAATACAGATTTCACATGTCAAAGCTTGAACATTTTATACAGAACACTTATTAGAAAATGTTAATTTTTTAAATTCCCTCTTTATTTTTTTTAAACGTGCACTATCAATTTTTTGCTCTGGACGCAAAACCTGTCGTCTATCTATGACATCCATTTTTCAAAAGAAATATATTCATTACACAAAATTAAAGAGTAAATGACAAAAGTATCATAAATTAAGTATCAGGCTATGCACCATTTATACATTTACAGATATGTACCGTAGAAATCTTACCATTCGAAAGTTCGCGGATCGTATACAGTAACGCTATATACTTGGTACGAGAGATTATTGCATCTCATTACAATAAAAATCATTACGAATTGATTGATTCATAATGATTCATGCTCTTAGATTTCGTAGAATCTAAGAGCACGATTGATACATCAGCACATATGACAAGTGCACGCACACTTTGCGAGGATCCCACCGTGCGCATTACTTAGTAAATTCATACGAATGGCAAATTGAAAACCGAATATGGTGCATAGTCTGATACTGACTACAGTTTTCGCTAAAGATAACATAAAGTAAAATAAGAAAAGTATAAAGAAAGAAACTCATTTATACATAGTTTTTATTTCTATCGACTTTGATGAGTAAATATTTTTATTTTATGAATAAATATTTTCAATACAGATACATTATTATTATTATTACACATGTGTATAACCGACTATTCAAGCATTCTTGAGAAAATGATAAAATACTTTCAGCAGCTATAGTATCAATACGGAAAAAGAATTGTAAACGGACCTCTCTGAGGATGTTCATGATTCTTGACTGTTATGCTGAAGATTTCAGGTTCGATTCCTCGGGACAAGATTTTTTTTTTGTAAAGTGTAGTATAAAAAAAAATCAATAAATTCAAAAATGCTTCTCTACAATTATATTAACTTCAATTTCGACACAAAAAATATGTCACAATTTTAATACTTTTTTTTGACGTTCCTCATTGTAAATTTTTATGGCGACTATATCTTTTGTATTCTTGAGAAAATTTAATTGAATTGATAATAAAAGAGCGTTTATAAACTTACTAATATTTTTTAAAAATTGTTATATATATAAGTTGTAAAAATAATTTTTATATCATACTAATTTGACACAATTGTGTCAAAATGACATTAAAATGAATCGTAATTGATTGAAAAGTGACTTTTAATGATCATTATGTAGTCACTTTGATATCATTTTGATGTCGTGATGACTCCTTGTTCTGCTTGGGTAGTCAATGTTTTTCCACGCATGCAAACTAGTAATTCTTCTTCGTAATGTTACTATAGGTACTAGAGATACTAGAGTTACTATAGATACTAGAAATATTTTATTATTTTCTCGAGAATGCCTAAATAGCCGGTTCTATGGTTTTGCTGTATGTAGTAAATTTACGAATGAATACTACATAATCATGAAATTTTTGATTAGGGATCGCCGAGTCCCCGCAATATTGAAAAATTTTTGTCCCATCGCCAACAAAAACGAGAATATTTTTTAGTAGAAAAACCCTAATAGGATGTAACAAAGCGCCTAGAACGGCGCTCCGTGCACACTAACTATCGTCGACTAACACACGTGTACTCGATCGACATCCGTAACGGCGAGGACACCGCGGTTGTCATAAGTCTATGTAACATCATGCTTTTTCTCTCGACCCAGCGTCAAGTAAGAAAGATGCGTGAGGAGTTCTACTGTCTTTTTCTTTCTCAAGCAGTCTATTCTTCTCGACCTATCCTCTTCTGTCTCGAGCGTTCTTGATTTCTCTCATTACAAGCCGGCAACACTGCACAAGCCGGCAACACTGCACAGCTTAGCGAAACGATTTCAGATTTTCTTGTCGCGGATCAGAGTTGCAACGCGCGCGCGCGCGCGCACGCACGCGACGTATTATTCTATATACGTTTTTTACTTTTATATATATATATATATATATATATATAAAACATATATTACATATATTACATATATTAGTAGGAAAATCTCGATAGGACAACATTTATTATATTATATGACAATAAAATCTTGCATAACAATTTTAATCAGCAATTATGTAGGTACATTTAGAAAAATAGATGTAAAAGTATTGACGTTTTGTAAAGCATTGCTAACTGCTGATGTAATTTCAAAATAGTATTTTGACAAAACTATGACAATATATATCAATTTTATATCATGATATATTTACAAAATTAGGAAAAATTGATAAAAAATATAGCTACGTTATGGATGAAACACTTATAAATATAATCCATATACATGTTTACAAAAATGCTTAATTCTTTCAAAATTACCGTTGTAAGAATAATGCAGTATGAAATATATTACAATTTAGTATTGAAAAAATAATGAAATTAAAAAATGCTTTTTTTTTATTAATTAAATGGAAATTGGACACAGAACATATGTAAAAATTGTAACACTTCTTTTGACGTTCAAACACCCATTGTAAATTTTCATGGCAAATACATCTTTCGTGTTTTTTAAATTTTAATTCGATTGGTAATAGAAGAGCATTTTTAAATTTTCTAATATTTTTTCATAATGACTTACTTAGTGTTAAATAATTAAAAATAGTTTAAAAAATACATGTAACAATTTTAAAAATTCCCACTAACTTTTAATTCTACGTACATTATAAATAATTATATGTACGTATGTATAAAGAATAATTTTTTTACAATTTTTACAATATCTGTGATTTCTTTTGTCACATTCTTCACTAATTTATATATATATGAATAATTGTAAAAAACATTATTTTTGATACATCCGTAAAAACAATTATTTATAATGTATGTAGAATTATATAAAAGTTAGCAGGATTTTTTCAAATTGTTATGTAACGTATATTTTTTAAACTATTTTTAAATATTTAACACTAAGTTCGTAATTAAAAAAAAATATTAGGAAATTAAAAAATTCTTTTCTATTATCAATCAAATTAAAATTTTTCAAAAACACGAAAAATGTATTTGCCATGAAAATTAACAATGAGTGTTTGAACGTCAAAATAAGTGTTACAATTTTTACATATGTTTTGTGTTCAATTTCAATTTAATTAATAACAGAACAGCATTTTTTAATTTCTTTATCTTTTTCAATACTAGATTTACAAAAAAAAAATTGTCCTAAGGGATCAAACCTGGAAACTTTCGGCGTATAAGCCACGCATTTTACTATAGAGCTACATACCCAACTTGACACGTCTTTTTTCGTAACGGTACTATAGGTGCTAAAAGTATTTTACTATTTTCTCAAGAATGTCTGAATTGTACTACAATTTGTATGAAAATTACAATCCTACTGCCGCAACGCGCGAGCGTGTACTGCCACTCTAGTAGTATGGCATCTGATGGCATCTTTGCGGTGTGCTTCATGCCGTTTGTCGCTGGTAGAGTTCTTTTTACACGTACGTCTGAGTATTCGTGAGTAACCCGCAGTGAAATAAACGTTCAGACAATATAGTTGTTATCGTTGCATGGTACGGATTAAGATAATTTACTCCGCGCGTACTCCTGCGCATCATCTCTTTCTCCTCCCCCCCCCCTCTCTCTCTCTCTCTCTCTGTCTGTCTGTCTCTGTCTCTTTCCTGTTTTTCTTGTTTCTTTCACGTCTCCATCGTGACGCGTTGTCACTCGTGGTCACTCGCATTCACCGTATCGTTCCCGCGCAATAGTTTGAGGTTATAATGTAGAGGCAGTAGTCAGTTCGTACCACAATAGTGGGCGACCACGACAACGGTAGCGGTAGCGTCGTCGTCGTCGTCAGTGATAATAAGAATAGTGGACGACTACAACAACGGTAACGGCAACGTCGTCCTCGTCGCCGTCGTCGTCCTCGTCGCCGTCGTCGTCCTCGTCGCCGTCGTCGTCGTCGTTAGTGCTCGTGATAATAGCTAGTGAACGACTATGACAACAGTAGCGGCAGCGGCAATGGCGACGTCGTCACCGTCGTCATTGTCAGTGATAGTGATAATAGTGGACGACCACGGCAGCGGCGACGGCGACGTCGCCAGTGATAGTGATAATAATGGACGACCACGGCAGCGGCGACGGCGATGTCGTCATCGTCGTCGTCGTTGTCGTCGTCAGTGATAGTGAGAATAGTGAACGACCACGACAACGGTTGCGGCAGCGTCGCCGCCGTCGCCGTCGCCGTCGTCGTCGTCATCGTCATCGTCACCGCCGTCGCCGTCGCCGTTGCCGTCGTCGTCGTCGTCGTCATCGTCATCGTCGCCGTCGTCGTCGTCATCGCGTCGTCGTCATCGTCATCGTCGCCGTCGTCGTCGTCATCGCCGCCGCCATTGCCGTTGCCGTCGTCGTCGTCGTCGTCGTCGTCGTTGTCGTCGTCGTCGTCGTCATTGATAGTGATAATAGTGATCGACCACGACAACGGTAACGGCAACGTCGTCCTCGTCGTCGTCGCCGTTGTCGTCGTCGTTAGTGCTGGTGATAATAGCTAGTGAACGACTACGACAACGGTAGCGGCAGCGGAGGACAACGGGAAGCCGCCGTATCGTCTGCGAAGAGGAACTACGTTATGTAAGAAACCTATAATGAGATATCAAAAGGTTTCTTTCTCCATAGACCGGTAAACCGTTCTAATTATAATTACATTTGTAATTACTGCCAGAGGCGTTTTGTGAGCTGGCTTGTTATAACAAAATGCCACAGCTGTAAATCGTTCTGTGGATAGTTATAAACAATTTTTTATTATTGCCAGAGGCGTTTTGTGAGCTGGCTTGTTATAACAAAATGCCACAGCTGTAAATCGTGCTGTGGATAGTTATAAACAATTTTTGATTATTGCCAGAGGCGTTTTGTGAGCTGGCTTGTTATAACAAAATGCCACAGCTGTAAATCGTGCTGTGGATAGTTATAAACAAATTTTGATTATTGCCAGAGGCGTTTTGTGAGCTGGCTTGTTGTAACAAAATGTCACAGCTGTAAATCGTGCTGTGGATAGTTATAAACAATTTTTGATTATTGCCAGAGGCGTTTTGTGAGCTGGCTTGTTATAACAAAATGCCACAGCTGTAAATCGTGCTGTGAATAGTTATAACCAAATATCGGAGGCGTTTGAACTAGCTAATTATGACACAATACTATAAGTGTTTATCATACGCATATAATTTTTATAAAACGCTGTACTTCATTGTACTTCTTCTCTTCTCTTTTTGTTATGTAACAAAAAGAAATAGAGTATCTGTCTAATAGAGCTCATGTGAAAATAGAAGAGAAACAACGCTTATATGATAAATGTCGATAAAAATGTTGGTATTATCGATATTTATCATTTTTAGTTCTGCAGAGATCCGCAGATGTCGCATTTAGTTCCACAGAAGGCCGCAGATGTCGCAGGACCATTAGAGTCTAGACCGACCTCGATTGAGTTCGCCGGTCACTTTAGCATCCCCTTAAGTGTAAACATATAAACATATGTAATAATCACTAGTCAATTAGGCATAAGCTTTGTACATTTTGTAAAAAGATTTCTATTAATTTTATTGTTATTGTATTATTGTAAAATTCGACCTCTGAAAGTAGGAGGTAAGTTGAGATAACGGGAAGGAGAGTAGAAGGAGATAGTCGATTGACAGGGAGGTAGGGCAAAGGGGATAGGAGGTGAGACAGAGATAGTGAGAAATAGTATGCGTGAGATTGTGGAAGTATGCGTGGTTAAGTATTTCTGTAAACCAAGTCCCACTTCTTGGCTATAGCTGAAGTTGAAATAAATTCATTCATTCAAAATGTGTTTGACAAGAATATCTTCTCCCTCAACCAAAGACGTGCCAAAACATCGCGAACGCAACGCGTTCCCCCGTTCATCCAACGCAAAACTTCTCGCGTACAAGTAACATGGACACAACACGCCTTGACCATCCAACGGAAGATTCCTTGCGCGCAAGCAACGCGGATACAACGTGTCTCTAACATTCAAAGCAGAACCTCCTGCATCTAAATAAACATTTTTGGAAGGACTTAGCTGTGTCTTCCGAAGACGTAGTTTTCCATCGTGTTGACAAAATAACTCGCTCCTCCCGACGTTGTAGACAAATGGATTGCTAAATTGTATAATAAATAGTTTGTTAAACATATTCTTCAAAAAAATGTTTTGACATGTATCACGCATGATTATTATTGTTATAGAAACCGATAAAGCTATCCGTTTTTATTTAAAATTAGATTTATAAAAAACTGTTTAATTTGTTTGAAGAGAAACTGTTTAACAAATTGCTTGTAAACAATTTATTTTGATTATTTTTTGTTAGCATCTTAATATTGACGTGTAACATACAATTCTACCCTTTTTTTTACAATTCGATCACGTTATAAACGTACAATTAAAATTAAACGTACAATTAAAATTTACGAATACGTAATTTGTAACAACCTGTGTTTTGTCCGAGCGCGGACGAGCTCAGGGAAGCCAGGGCTCGAAGGAAGGTTGCCGGCTTAATCAATTCCGAGATCGGACGTGCGTTTAATGAGAAATGACTTTATTTACGATCTGACAATATGTGCCCGTAGTTCGCGGATGCACGCGGTGTATCCGCGACGGTACGGTGACGCGGATTTACAATCAGAAGACGTGGTATTACAATAAGAAGACGCGGTATTTACAGGTCGGGGATCTATTTACATGCGTTCGGTCGCTCGCACTCGGCTCGCGGCCGGTGCGAGAGAGCGCACGATAGCGCGGTCTCGCTCACGCTTGGTTCGGTATCGTCGCGAGGATTCCACGATGTTTATGTCGTCGCCGGCCTTGTCGGCGCGCGCGGGCCGGGACGCCCTACGCTAGAAGCCGCGTCGGTGTTCCGCGAATTCGCGACAGGTGCGCGGCGGGATTCCCTTAGTAGGGAATCCCCGACGTGAGTCGGTGTCGGCTGCCTCGAGAGCTCTCGATGGAGGCAGAGATATCTCTACCCCCTTGGCGGCAGTCGTTACCGTGGACTCTTGGACGGAGATGGGTCGAGGGAATCGTTGAGATCTCTCAACGGTGGCAGAGCTCGCTCTACCACTCGGATTCCGTAGGTGCCGGGAAAGCGGGATCGGAAATCGCCGAGATCTCTCGGCGGTGACAGAGCTCGCTCTACCACGCGGATTTCCTGGGTCTGGCTCGGAGGCTGGACCGGAGGAGAGTCGATCTCTCCGCGGGATCGTCCGCCTTTTATACCCCGATCTCGGAGAGTCGGGGATGTTCGAGTGGAGTTCGGTTCTTCTCGGAATACAGCATCCCCGCTGCTCCGAGATCGGTCCGGTATCGCGCTCTCGCTTGAGCGTACGCCTCTCTGTCGCTCCAACGCCAGGAGCATGCGAATCCGTGCGCGTGCGCGCGGACTTCGGGCGTTTAACGGCGCGCTTGTCGGACCGTTCGTGCGCGCGTGTGAGGCGATTATCGGCGCGTAGCGCCTGTTCGTCTGTCCGGCGGGTGTTCGGCCGGACAGGGGAGCGGTTCGTGGCCCCAGGGGGAACGATGCGGAGGTGCATCGTTACAAATTAATTAAATTCTCAATTGTCACTTTCATCTTTTCGTTACATAGTAAACAATGTTTTGTAAGATTTAACATACATATTTTATTATGTACGAAACAGTTGACCTAATTTTTTTTTGTTAATTGAATTCACGATACATACATATGTTAAAAAGTAACACAAATATTATGTAAAAAATTAACACAAAATAAATATAGCAATGACATAATTTGGAAACAAATTGTGGAAACACATTTCTTCAATAAAATTAACATTAATAATGTCGACACGTGCCTTTTATTAATGTAGCTTAGAATTTACATTTCAAATCTACTGGTACATAATAAAATATGTATGTTAAATTTTACAAAAAATTGTTTACTGTGTAACGAAAAGATGAAAGTGACAATAGAGAATTTAATTAATTACGTATTCGTAAATTTTAATTTTAATTGTATGTTTATAACGTGATCGAATTGTAAAAAAAAGGTAGAATTGTATGTTACACGTCAATATTAAGATGCTAACAAAAAATAATCAAAATAAATTGTTTACAAGCAATTTGTTAAACAGTTTCTCTTCAAACAAATTAAACAGTTTTTTATAAATCTAATTTTAAATAAAAACGGATAGCTTTATCGGTTTCTATAACAATAAAACAAAATAATCATGCGTGATACATGTCAAAACATTTTTTTGAAGAATATGTTTAACAAACTATTTATTATACAATTTATTTTGTTAATGTTTTTTTTCAATAATCTTCTTTTATACTCATGACAAACATCTCGTAGTTAAATTTTCCCCATCGCTACGAGGTTAGCCATGGAAATTAAGTAACTTAATGAACAAATGGATTAAATAATTGAATTAAACAAACGAATAAATAAATAAATAATAAAAAGAATCAAAAATATTCAAAAATTAGATAAATTTTCAATTGCAATTTATTTTTACTCATTTACCTATTTATTTAATTATTCACCTACCTATTTATTGATTTATTTATTTATTAATATAAAGAATTAGAATAACATTTTAATCGGGAGAACGTTCACAGTAAGCGCGAGGAGCTCCACGGCACGCTACGCTTCTGGGCGCTTCGGCTGAGCGCAATCTGATTGATCAACTTTAACCGTTAATAAGTCGGTAAATAATGATCTGAGCCAAAATGGGCAAAGGAACTTTTAGTTCAAAATTTCATCCTCTTTCAATCCCTGAAATATTTATGAAGTATTACGGGACACCCTGTATATATATATATATATATATATATATATGTATATATAGGGTGTAACCAAACAAAGAGACCTGGAGTATACCATGAGTTAGAGGACACGAATCCAAGTCGAAAAGTCCTAAGTCATTTTTTGATCTGAGTCTTCTGTTCCATGCTATATGATGTTAAAGTTAGCGAATGAGCGTCAGTCTATAGAAAGAAAGCATTGACGGACAATAGACGGGCGGAGCGGAGCTGAGAAACTACGCGGCGGGAGAACAACGATGAGCAGCGAAACGGCTGTAATCAAAACATACACACACACACACTCTTTCTCTCTCTCTCTTTCTCTCTCTCTTTCTCTCTCTCTCTCTCCCCCCTCTCTTTACCTTGTTTAAAAAAAACCTTAAAGATCCTAAGGTGCATAACTAAAATAAACGTTTCGGTGTTATTGTAATTTATCAATTCAACGTGAATTAATTATTTATTTCCTTATAATTATAATAAATGTTCGAAGTGTGCTCCTCCTACTTTGATACACGTTCTTGCTTTTTTCTGTACATTTTGCGTAGCTCTTTGAACTTGAACATTACTAATTCCCTCAATAGTGCGGAATACTAATTCCGTCATTTCGTCAGCTGTCTCGATGTTGGTGTGTATAAATATTTTTTCTTTTATTGCTCCCCAAAGAAAAAAAAATCACACGGATTGTAATCCGGAGATCGAGCAGGCCATGGAGTTATCCAGTTATTTATTATAATTATAAGGAAATAAATAATTAATTCACGTTGAATTGATAAATTACAATAACACCAAAACGTTTATTTTAGTTATGCACCTTAGGATCTTTAAAGTTTTTTTTAAAAAAGGTAGAGAGAAGAGGCGAAAGAGAGAGAGAGAGAGAGACAGAGTGTGTGTGTGTGTTTTTGATTACAGCCGTTTTGCTGCTCATCGTTGTTCTCCCGCGGCGTAGTTTGTCAGCTCCGCTCCGCCCGTCTATTGTCCGTCACTGTTTTCTTTCTATAGACGGGCGCTCATTTGCTAACTTTAACATAATATAGCATGGAACAGAAGGCTCAAATCAAAAAATGACTCAGGACTTTTCGACTTGGATTTGTGTCCTCTAACTCATGGTATACTTCAGGTCCCTTTGTTTTGTTACACCCTGTATATATAATATGTGAGAAACGCATATAGAATAATACGTTGCTTGTTTGCGCGCGCACGCCGCAACCCATTGAACTATACTCTAACTAGAATGTGCACTGCCATATTACGTCCGTAAGAGGAAAACGTGATAGAAATAGCATGATGGGTGTATTCGTTTATGCAGTGATTAGCGCAGCCACTGTTTTTTCATCTGCTGGTCACGTGACCTAAATTTACCGAACGGATGCCTGCGTAAATGGCTGCTCGGACCGGATTAGTCGGATATGTGCCAATAGAAAATGAGTAAAATCTAATAGCGAATTCGGTTGGACTGCACTAGTGCGCACTGTAGGCCTATTCTCTAACTTCATAACGACAATTCGGTATCGTTACAGCGTCGTTGCGCACATATTATACATGGTAGAAAAGTTGCGCAACGACACGTAACGATCCCTAGCTATCGTTAAGTGTTACAGAATATGCCTACTGGTGTATATTAGAGCCGCTGTACATTGATTTAATTTCATTTAAAAATAAAATATAAGTACGTTAAATGGTAAAATATATATTTTACGAAACAGCATAATGAAATATTGATTGAGGATTTCACAATTTAATCTGTTTAGATATTAATATTAAATACCTATCCTTCATCTATTAGTGTACGTTTTAATGTGCACCAGTGCACACTAGTGCGTACAACCAAATTTGCTATTAATTAATTAATTAAAAACTGTTTGCAGTAAGTGTAAATAAAGAAAATGTTTTTTAATATAACTTTATATTCAAACAATTATAATGTAATTTTCTAAATATAAAAAATTATGTTTTTATTAAAATTATTAAATTTTAATAATAATAAGCAATAAATAGCTTAAAAATATTTAATCTATAAAGTTTATTTTAAGGTTAAGTGTTTTAATTCTTTGTAAATTTTATTTTTTGAGTTTATTTTATTAAAAAATTCAATTTTTAGAAATCACAATGAAAATCAATTCAATAATGGATTGTGCTATGGATCTGATTGATAGCTCATCAGACTCTGACTTATGGTCAGATAGTTCAGATGAAGAACTGCTATTGATAGATAAAACGGTATCGTTTATTTAACATTTTAATTAATGTATTATATGTAAAAAAGTTATGTGTATATATGTTTCATATTCACTTTCTGTTTACAGGATCGTATAGAAGTACCAAAAGTATTATTGTAATAAAATTTTTATTGTGGTAATTATTGTGATAAAATTTACCACATTTTCAGTCATATACCCAACGAGTGTTCGTTTACGCAGTACAGCAAGCAGAGCATCCAGAGCAGAACCTCGTAGATAGCTGCGCAAATAGGATGCATCCCTACATAAATGAACGACAAACTGCGCTGCAGTCGCTTTTGCAGATGGAGTAAACGAACAACATCTGCGGCAGTGACTGCATAAATGAACGCACCCGATGTGAGGGGCCACCTCTCTTTTTCTAAGCGTCCTCTGCGCATGCGTCAGCATTCACCTTACATTCCAAAAGTTAAACTTCTTCTTTGTTTTCATGTTGATACAGCATGTAACGGAATTCGTGGAAACGAAGAAGAAATTAACTTTTACAGAAAGTGTTAAATGTAAAGGAAACATTTTATTTATGTATGTCACTCAAGTCGCTTGTTTATCTATCCTCATGTGCCGGTACTGCAAAACTTTCTAACGTGACTGTACTGACAAAGAGAGGTGGCCCTCCGAAATGGCTCTCTCTCGTCACGTTTTCTGGCGGCTAGTGCTCATTCCAGTTAGAGTATAGTTCAATGCCGCAACCACATTATAATCATACCCAGTAGCGACATTTAGTGTCGGCACTTTGATGTAATCGTCCTCAAGTCACGTGATATGCCGCCATATTGTTAGATGTACAGTTCGTGCCAGGTTCTGAAATTTTACCGAAAGCTTAGGTTACATTGGCCGGCTGTCAAAACATAATTTACTAACTCTACGATACATTCATGATTGCTGACGCAGCATCTGGTTCTAATAGTCATAAACGTAAAAACAATTAAGAACAAAATGTGGACCCTAAAATCGGACCCAGGCATACCTGGCACAAACTGTATCAGCGCTAGGATTCAAATAAACATATAATAAAAAAAATTTCTGTATAATTCAAATTACAATCTAGAGAATTTATTAAAGCAGAGAAAATAATATTTTTCAATAACTTACATCTTTTTTTTTAAATGATGTAATTTATTGTGCAAACAAAATTGTAAAATGTATAAATAACGAGTATATCATTAAGTGCAAAAACGAATATAAATTTTATTTATTCTATTATTAAATATAAATATAGAAATGAAAAGCCACGAATTTAAAAAATTTCTTCCACCTACTTTAAATCTTTGTATTAAAAGTTCGTAGTGCTTACTAAAAATTTTAATAATATAAAAATTTTAATAATATAATATTAATATTTGTTTTACATTCATTTTTGCATTTAATGATATTCACTTTTTTATACATTTTATAATTTTGTTTGCGCAATAATTATAAAACAAATTTTAATTAATGAATGTACAAAAATAAAACTAATTTTGAATTAATTTTCACGGATATTCTTCATGAATAACCTTTAATAGATAGAATAAGTGGTGCCCACTTGTTCAAGTCGTCAATCGGCTAATTTAGTATATAAAATTTTATAACTGAAGGAGTCAATAAAAAAATTCCAAGCGCTGATTATTGTGAATAGTTGTGATCAAGTGCAACATGATTAAATAGGACGCTCTTAAAATAATGTGTTCCAAATGTAAACCCCAACTGAAACAAAATAATTAAAATAAGAAATTGTTGTGCCCGGTGGTGGTCCAGGCACGTCGGTAGGTATTTCGGGATTCGCTTTTGCCCAAAGAGTTAGAACTCACGGGACGGCAGCAGCTCGGACGGATTGCTAATCAAGAAACACCTTTTTTGTCGCAATACAATGTAGATTTATTCTCGATACTTCTTCTTATTCAGTGGTTGCTTACACTTAGATGCCCTGTTACGACGGGCTGCGTTATCTTCTTATCGCTTCACGGCTCGACGTATAAGTTACGCACGGCCGTGATGTTGCTTTGGCGGTTGTTTGAATTATTCTCCGCCGTTTCCCGATTCGGAGGCCCCTTTTATCTTCCAATATTGCTGACGCTAAAATGCAGATTGGCTATATGCTGAATCGGCGGCGGTGCGACATCCGGCGAAAGACTATCTTATCCGTCGCGTTTTCTGCACGTCTTTTGAGAGGAAGTCTCAAAAGACGATCCGTTGCTTTCGCGTTTAACGAATATATGATTAGCAACGAAATCGCTTTTTGTTGCTATGCACTGGTGTTAGCTTAGGCTACAACAAAATGTACATATGCCATCGTGATATTACCATACACTACATTTACATAAAAATAGTAGAAATGTAAAAACGTAGATAGCAGAAATGTTAAAAATTTCTTTCAGCAAGTAACATATATACACAGTAAAAAAATTTGTGTTGAATTTAACACATTTTGCATGTCCCAAACGGTCCACCCAAATTTTTAAGTTAATTTTACACAAGGCAAATATGTTAGTCAATTACATAAATATTATGTAATAAATTAACACAAAAAATGTAACACTATTAGGAGTATAAATAAGTTTCCGCCGTTTCACAAAAAATAGCGTCACTAGTATGTTATGGTTGAAATTGTCTGTTGTAAAACGTTATATCGTAAGGTTGGACATCTGGTAACAACATAACCTTAAAATATTAGCGATTTTGTATCAGCATCATATATCTTTTTTTTGTGCGAAAATGTCGAGTTTTGAGCCGAATAAACGTCATTTGCGGGAGCTTTTGATTTACTTCTTTAATTTGAAGAAATCTGCAGCCGAGGCGCATCGATTGCTTGTAGAAGCATATGGTGAGGCTGCCTTAAGTGAGAGAAGTTGCCGTGAGTGGTTTCACAAGTTTAAGAACGGTGCATTTGACGTCGAAGACAAAGAACGTAGCGGAAGGCCGAAAGTGTACGAAGACGCGGAATTGGAAACATTATTAGATGAAGATTTGTGCCAAACGCAAGAAGCACTTGCACTTACATTAGGAGTGACTCAACCAGCAATTTCACATCGTTTAAAATCATTGAGAATGATTCAAAAACAAGGAAACTGGGTTCCATATGAACTGAAGCCGAGAAACGTTGAACGCCGATTTTGCACATATGAAATGCTGCTTGCCAGGCATAAACAAAAGGGTTTTTTGCATCGTATAGTTATTGGTAATGAAAAATGGATCCACTATGATAACCCAAAGAAGAAGAAATCATGGGGACCACCTGGCCATGCTTCAACATCGACAGCCAAGCCGAACATTCATGGAAAAAAGCTCATGTTGTGTATTTGGTGGGATCAGCTTGGTGTCGTGTATTATGAGTTGCTCAAACCGAAGGAAACCATTACTGGGGCTCTCTACCGAACACAATTGATGAGATTGAGCCGAGTACTCAAGGAAAAACGTGCCCACTACTACTCCAGACACGACAAAGTTATTCTTCTGCATGATAATGCTCGTCCACATGTTGCGGCGCCGGTCAAAACCTACCTGGAAACACTCAATTGGGAAGTTTTACCCCACCCGCCGTATTCACCAGACATTGCTACTTCTGATTACTACCTGTTTCGATCGATGGCGCATGGCCTGTCTGAGCAACACTTCACATCATATGAAGATACAAAAAATTGGGTCGATTTGTGGATAGTTTCAAAAAATGAAGCATTCTTCCGACGCAGTATCCGTATGCTGCAAGAAAGATGGGAAAAAGTAGTGGCTAGCGATGGACTTCGAATAAAACATTAGGTACCGTTCTTTCACAATAAATGCCCAATTTTTGATAAAAAACGGCGGAAACTTATTTATACTCCTAATACATGTCTTTATATTAACCCGTTGCTGCCAATAACTAATATGTCCTTGAAATAGACCATATAGGATAAATCGTATTTATTTTTAAGAAAAACGGCGAGAATAACTAACCTCGATAAAAGTCTACTGTCGTCTCTAATTACGCTTGATTTTTAAAAGCCTTTGACACCGTAAATCACGAACTACTCCTTGCGAAGTTGCATCAGGCTATCTAATTTTGCTCTCTCCTTCTTTTGCTTCTATTTAATTAATTGTTTTCAACATGTAATAATCTACAATCCGCTACCCACCTTCTCCTCGTTTTGAAAGGTTCCGTCCGGCGTCCCGTAGGGTTCTCGGTCCACTCCTTTTCAGTATTTTTATAGCCAATGCTACACTGCTACTACTCTCGTCTCACGTACTTATATGCTGATGATGTGTTGCTCGTCAACTCATAGCATTGACTTGCTTGGCATACAGTCCCTCCTAAACGCTGATCTCCAGATAATTTCTGACTGGTCGCAAACGGTTTTCACTTAAATTTTTCTAAATTCTTTCTCGTGGTCGTCGGCTTCTCTCAATCTTTATTCCGCACTCCTTCCCTCACCGTCTACTTAAATTCAATTCCCATTACCCCCCTCCCCCCATAAAAATCCTGGGCCTGCACGTGGATCCTCTATGGTCTTTTAAAACCCATGTTAGGATCAAGTGCAGAGCCGCATACTTTGTTTTTGTCTATTATATCCTCTACAAAATATCTTGTCTACTTCGCAAAAACTCCTTGTCTCCCAACTTTTCGTCCTGTTTCTATTCGACTACGTAGATGTTGTGTACATTCCCGCATTAACTAGAAACCTCTTACGCAGAATCCAACTTATACAAAATTCTTGTTTGCGTTTTGTGCACGGCTCCAGGAAATTTGATCATATTACGCCTCTTTTTGTAGCTTCTGGATGGTTAAATACCTACCAGAAATACGTGCTTCACTTGTGCTGCCTCGTCTTCAATGTACTATATAACAACACTCCTCAATATCTTTGTGAGCGGTTACATTTTTGCAGTGAATTTTATTTTGGCTCGTCCACTAGTACAAGATTTCAATCTCTCCTGTCCTACTCTGTTCATAGATTGTCCAGGTTCTAATCTGCGTTTTCATATGCTGCTGTCAAGCATTACAATTCCCTGCCACCACATATATATTCTTCCTCTTCTCTTCAAGCATTTAAAACTGCCGTTTCTAAGCATATTCTACTGCACTATTAGCAAGCTACTACTCCTATTATTAAATATATGACTATCACTATTCTGTATAGCATTATTAATATTTCTGCGCTCTTTAATTTGGGTTTTGTACTTTTACTCTTATACTTAATTTTTATACCGTTATTACTCTATTATTATGCATACCACTATTATTACTTTTTATATCGCTATTATTATTATTTTTGCGTTCTTCGACTTGTGCTTTGTACCAACATTACATTATTTTATACTCTTCGTTATAACGATAATATTATTTTTCGCTTCTAAGCTTATCTTGTGTGCCACTATCATTATTCTGCATGCCACTAATATTGTTTCAGCGGTCTTTGAATTGTGCGTTATACTTTTATTTGCTTGCTTTTTATGTCGTTATTATTTCGCACACGATTACTA
Organism: Solenopsis invicta; assembly: GCF_016802725.1. NCBI lineage: Eukaryota > Metazoa > Arthropoda > Insecta > Hymenoptera > Formicidae > Solenopsis > Solenopsis invicta. The sequence continues at coordinate 13,239,339 of NC_052667.1, forward strand.
TTATTATTTTTTTCTTCTTTGTTTTGCGTTTTATACTTTTTATATTACTTTACATTCCTTGAATTGTGTCTTGCACTTGTATAGCACTTTTAGTGTCATTAGTGTCTTGAAGGCTCATATTTTTATACAGTAGTCTTGCTGATACCTCGCCTTTGGATGTGCCTGTAACTCTTTTGTTCAAAATTTGCTATGCCTCTGCTATTGTACTTACTTGCACTTCAATAAAAATAGTAATAATAATAAAATTAATAAACTGCAAGTATGTAGAAAGTGGTGACTTCTTACGAGGGGAGGACCAGGTGAGAGACCCTGGGATTTTGATCCCAATTTTTTTAGTTATTCTGGAGACGAAAAAAAGGTTACGTCTTCTGGCGTTTCATTGAATAGGCCTTAGTTTCGAAATAATAAATTTGTGAAAATTGGCCATACTGCGGCGCGTCATATAAGCCTTCCCGATAACTATTCTCGCAACCAGTGCAGTCGGCTCCGTGCGTTAGGTGCTTGCTTCACAATCGTAAGATCCGGGTTCGCTCCCGGATGTGTGCAATATTCTTTTTTCTTTTTTTTTTTTAATAAGTGTATTTATCTTGATGATATTAATATAGTATGCAAATTTCTAAAATAGAAAATTTAATTTAATATCATTTTCACTGGTTGCGAGAACAGTTATGAGGAAGGCTCATACGTCGCGCCGCGGAATGGCCAATTTTCACAAATTTATTATTTCGAAACTAAGGCCTATTCAATGAAACGCCGGGAGACGTAAACTTTTTTTTTGTCTCCAGAATAACTAAAAAAATTGGGATCAAAATCCCAGGGTCTCTCACCTGGTCCTCCCCTTGTTAGTTTAAAAAATTTTCCTATTGACAGAATCAAACACGCTGGGTATACAGGCCCCTGGTGAAAATTTTTCCGGCAAACTGTTCTGTAATTAATTTTTTATCGTTAGCGTCCATTGTACCGAATAGTGTTTTTGCGATTGTGCCTAGTCCGTCTATTAGTCATCTTTTCTGAATCTTTGGCATTTGGTATAGCAAATTAACTTTGATTATTTATTTGTTTTTTCATAACTCTTTTGTAGCGCTTGGTCAAGACTTTGACACATACCTTCGTGTATAAGTGGAATGGTCTGGCACATGTTTTCTGTTTCTTGTATGTACGTTTTTATTTGTTTTGCTCTTCTTGTTAGCGATGTAACGTTTATCTGGAGTTTCCATGATGATAGCGACGAGTGAAGACTTCCGATTTTTTTGTAGTATACTCTTGGATGATGATTAAAACTTTTGATTTTGTACAGTCCGTTGATTCGCAGATCTTCTGTTCGGCTTAGCGCTATCCCTAACGTTGCTCTGGAGTATAATCACATATGATAATGATGTTAGTGTACGGTAGTGTTTGTCTGCACGTGTGCTCGTCTGTCGAGCAGTTTTAATTTTGGATTCTTATCATCTTTTATTTCGTATGAAATGTCTTGTCAGCATCTTCTTCAAAGTTCTCAGCGACTTGCTGCTGTTTCGTCCTTTAGTTTCGCTCTCGCCGTTGTGCGGTGCTTTTTGGGCAGCAATTCGCATAATAAGCAAAAGATCATGGATTATGGTCCTGTCCGTCCCATTCTGGACTCGTTTCCAGAGATCGAGTCGGGCTTGGTGGCCCCGCAGCCTGCTCCTCGTGAGCTGCATTCGATGCTGCGGCGCCTTATTGACTTTGCTGCTCGTCGCGGAATCTCGTGGTTTCCCGTACGACGTCGCGTCGTGGATGGACTGGGTTTCGACCGGGGACGAGGTCGAGGTCACGGCCGTCTTCCGGATCGCGACGCCGATTTGGCCCCCGGTGTTGGGCCTCATGGTCGTGATGCTTGGCTTGAAACCGTGCGTCGTGACCTCGCCGAGGGTCGTTTTTAGATTATTTTTATTTTTTTCATGATATAGTGTAGTTTTTTAGTTATTAGGACTTTATATTATGTTTCTGTTATTGTGTTAGGATTATTATGTTATTGAATATAGTAATTAGACTTTAATAAGTGACTGTTTAATGTGTCGGCGAACTTTTTACAGTAAGAGGATTTTTACTGTGTGGATCCCTCCTTATTAGTGAGTTTTCCTTTTTTTTCTAGTAATCTATATAGATTTTAAGTCGGTTAGCATGCGTTAGGAGCTTTTTCTGCCCCATTTTTATTGTATAGTTAACATCGGAGTTTTTTTCTAAAATTGTATACGGTCCGGTCCATAACGCGTTGAGTTTTTTCGATCGTCCGCGTCGGAGCATCTCGTCGTATAACAGTACTTTGTCGCCTATTTTAAAATTTATTTTCTTTGTCTTTTTATCCTGATATTCTTTCGCCTTCTGCTTCTCCTTCTTCAAGTTCTTCTTCGCGATCTGGTTTGTCGCACGTATTCCTTTTCTTAATTCTTTGGCGTAATCTTCGTAGGAATACGTGAGTTTTGGAGGGACAGTTAGTGTTGACGGTAAGGTAGCTTGGCGTCCGTAGATTAATTCAAATGGTGTGTACTCTGTCGCTGTATGAGGAGTCGTATTAAATGCAAAAATTCCGTAGGGTATCCACTTGTCCCAGTCCGTCTGGTCTTCATTAATATAGTGACGTAAATATTCTAGGGTTTGGTGAATGCGTTCAACTGCTCCAATGCTCTCTGGGTGATAGGCTGTCGTTTGAATCTTCTCGATTTTTAATAATCGACACACGTTTTTAAATATTTTGTTGACAAAGTTAGTTCCCTGATCTGTTAATATTTTCTCAGGTATTTCATGTTCAAATACTACTTTTAGTATAAATTCTCTTGCGACAGTATTCGCTTCTTGATTCGGCATTGGTATTGCTTTACTAAATTTTGTTAAGCAATCTTGAAACGTTAATAAATATTTATTGTTGTTGTCCGTCACAGTTAGCCGTCCAACTATATTAAGAGCGCATTTTTCAAATGGGATCTCTGGCGTATCTGTAATTATTAGAGGTGCCTTCCTTCTATTTTTTAATTTATTCTTTTGGCATATTTCGCATTTAGAAATATATTTTTTTAACATTTGTGGTTATTTCTGGCCACGTATATCGCATTCGAATTCTCTTCAAAGTGCGATCTATTTCTTGATGCCCTCCTATTGGTGCATCGTAGTACTCGTAAAGGATTTTCTTTCTCTCCTCTTTATTATCAATTTTTATTGGAGCGTTTGTATTCTCTTCTCCTTCTTTTTCTTCTTTTCTCTCTTCGTTTGTGGCGTTGACTGTGGCGATCACATTTTGGCTCATTGCGTCTGCGTTCGCGTTGGCCCTACCTGATTTATGCAGTATGACGTAATCGCATTCTTCTAATTTTAATTTCCATCGGATTAATCGCGATCCAGGATCGTTTACACTAAATAACCATGTTAATGGTTTATGGTCTGTAATTATTTTAAATTTCGTTCCGTAAAGATATGGTCTAAAATGTTTCACGGCTCATACGATTGCTAATAATTCCTTTTCTGTTGTACTGTAATTCTTTTCGGCGCGTGATAATACACGGCTCGCATACGCGATCTTGCCCTATTTTGCCTTGTGATAATACCGCTCCGACGGCATAATCTGATGCGTCTGTCGTTACTATAAATTCCTGCTCGGGATATTTCAAAACGGGCGCGGTAGTTAATTTAATTTTTAATGTATCAAACGCGTTTTGCTGTTCCATTGTCCATGAAAATTTTTCTTCCTTTTTTGTTAATTTCGTTAAAGGTTGTGCAATCTTTGAAAAGTTGTCAATAAATTTGCGATAATATCCGGCTAGACCTATAAATGATTGTACATTTTTTACGCTTTTTGGTAAATTTATTTATTGCGTCTAATTTTGTTGGTTCGGGCAAAATTCCGTTTTCTGTTATAATGTGCCCTAAATAAATTATTTCTTTGCGTAAAAATTCACATTTTTCTGGTTGTAGCTTTAATTTATTTTTTTGTAATCTATCGAATATCTCTTTCAGTTTTTTGTTGTGTTTTTCTAAGCTGGATGCGTAAATTACGATGTTATCCAAATATACTAAGCATTTCAGTTCTTGCATGCTTGCTAATATTATATTCATTAATTGCTGAAATGTTGCTGGCGCATTTTTGAGTCCAAACGGCATACGGTTAAACTCGTAGTGTCCGTAGGGTGTAGAGAATGCAGTTTTATGCTTATCTTTCTCAGTCATTGCTATCTGATGATAACCGGATGCAAGATCCAGGATAGTAACATATTTTACGCTTCTTAATTGATCTAATATATCCGTTATATTCGGTATAGGGAATGAGTCTCCTATTGTTTGGTCGTTTAATTTTCTGAAATCTACAACAATGCGAAGTTTCGATTTACCTAAAGCGTCTGCTTTTTTAGGCACTACTAATAAAGGCGCGTTTCATTGACTGCTACTGGGACGTATAATTTTTTATTTTAACATTTCGTTGATTTGTTTATTTACTTCTTGTTTATGCTTCTCGGGGAGTCGGTACGGGCGTATGTTTATGCTTGCGGTATCAGCTTGCGTCGTTATCTCATGCGTTACTCCGCTCGTGCATGATAGTGGCTCTCCGTCAAGATGAAATACGTTACTGTATCCTTTGCATAGTGAAACTAATGCTTTCTTTTCTTTGCTATTGAGATGAGAAACTCTTAAGAGGTTGCAAATTTTTTCTTGATGACAGATTTTTGTCTCTTCTTCTTTTGTTATCATATTTATAGGCGTTATTAATTCTTCAATTTCAATGTGCGGAACTTTTATTTTTTATTTTGTTTTCAGTTGTATTTAATATGCTCACGGGGCATTTAAATTTGCGGGGCTTTATCAAGCAGCTCCCGATAAAAACACTGGGTGACGGCTCTTCTGTTTGCGTCACACCTATCACGTTTCGCTCGACCGTGACCTGCACAATCGTTTCACTTCTCGGCTTTAAAGTGATTTTTCTATGCGGATGCAACTTAAAGTAATTATTCACGATTTTAATCAGTTTATAGCGGTAATCGCATGTATCTACGTATTTTTGAATAAAATCTGCTCCTAGAATTCCGTCATATTCGAGCGATGAGTCGTCTCGTGTTACATAGAACGAGTGCGTTATTTCACGATCTTTTAATGTAATAGTAGCATAGACTTTTTCTATTGTTTACATGGTGTATTCTGTAATTCCAGTCAATTTTATTTTTTCCTTGTGCAATAGGGCGGTTTTTTTAAAATTCTTTATTTTTATCATCGAGATAGCCGCTCCTGTAAAGTAAATCAACTTTATTTCGCTTTACCTTGCAAATTGGCAATGTAACTAAGTCCAATGCAGTATCAACGAGTTTCTCTTGCTTCATATGAGAAATTTTACATTCTGATATGGGATGTACATACTTGTTGTCATTGCTCTCATCTTTTTCCGATGTATCCTATCGTTTGTACTTTTCTACGGCTGAGTTTTTTTCATAATATTTGCATCGTGCCGCTTGATTGACACTCGCTTCTCTTTGTCTCGCATTCTCTCTACTAGTTCGGCCGTGCAGCGATCAGCATTTATCGCGCACGTGTTTAAACTTTTTGCAGTGTTGGCAGAATTTACTCACAACATTTATTTGAGAGTTTCCTTTCGCTCTCGGCAATACAAACTTACTGCGACAATCTCGTGCCCCATCTTTCCGCATCTTTGGCATTGGGGATTCGAATTTTTTATTTGTTGGGCATCAGCTGCTTTCGACTTATTTTGATAATTATTTTGATAATTTGATAATTTTTTACCTTTTCTTCTGCGCTGACTCCTGCCATCGCTTCTTGCAGAGTATTATATTTTTGTGATCGTACAATTAATTTTATTTCTTCGTTTAAACTGTGTTGGTAATTATGCAAAGCTTGCAATTTTATTATTTTAAAAATAGCTTTTTGATGCTCGGGCTTGTGCGTCCCTTCTTCTAACATAGCTTCGTAAAATTCCATGGCTAAAGTGTCGACTCTTCGGCCAAAATTTTGGGCACTCTCTCCATGTTTTTGTTTCAACGAATTAAATTCAATTTGCAAGTGACTCGTACTTCGTTTATTCAGGTATTCTTTCTCGAGGGCTTCCTTCAGTTGCTTGAAGTCTTGAATATCGCGAGTTTGAAAATGGAGTTTGAAAATGGAGTTTGAAAATGGAGCATCGCTCTTTAAGCTTTGTACATAGTATCGCTTCTAATAATGTATATTCATTGAGGGGATCAATATTTTTCATCGCGTAGCTGCTTGCATTTAGAAACTTTCGGACTCGGTTTCTTGAAGTACCGTCGAATTCCGGTATCATGTCACGCGCTTCTTTTAATTGAAGGTAATTTTATGGTATCTCAAATCGAGTGCGAACATCTTCTTGCGTACGGCCGTACAAAATATCAGCACCGTGATTTATGCGCGCGCGGTTTGTTCCGTCGGGCACACGAATTGCGCCTGGATGCGCTCTAATATGCGATTTTGCCGATTTCGGTAATATGTTAAGTGGGAGTTCTGTTAACGCGGAGGATCCTCCTAATTCTGGTAAAATGTCTCTAAAATTTCCGCGTGTTTGGACTTCCGATGACCCAGGTCGTTCGGTAAACTCTTCATGTTTGTTATTTAGATTTACTTCATTTTGTTGATTTTTCTGTTGCGTTCCATTTTCACCGGTCGCCATTCTGTTGGCTTGTTCCCAATAAATTTCTTCGGAATTGAAAATATCGCTCTCGTAAGATGTTAGCGAAAATTCACGTCTAAGACTCAGCCTACTTGGCGTTTTGCTGACGTATGGTATAATTCGTCTGTTAGTCAGTTGAGCGTCGTTTACGTCTGTCTCTAGTATGCTCGGGTCTAAATCGTCAAATGGAAATTCGCATTTTGTCACTACGTTTACCGGGGAAATGTCTTTACTACGGCTTAACTTGCGTAAGGTTAATATCTACTTGCGCTATTATTTCTACTAACGCGTCGGTCGCGATTCGCACGGGAGTTCGCGGACTTTGATTAAACGCGCTGTTTCACTTAATAACCGCGATCGATTTGGGGAGTGTATATCCGATTGATCGGACATTTGCTTTACAAATTATTACAGAATAGTAATAATTTTCGACTTACAGTATCGCTAAGATTCGTATGTTGCTCTCGCTCGTCTTGCTCGGAGATCCCTTGAAGGCTCGTTTCTGCTGGCGGCAACTGCTGTCGTTGTCGTGCTGTTTCCCTTGTAGGCTCGTAGGCTCGTTGACTCGTCAGCTCGTTGGCTCATCGGCTTGTTGGCTCGTTGGCTGTTACCTTTGATCCCTGCAATTCCTTTGCGTCGGTGACCCCGGGTGTTGATCACTGGATGGGTGACTTCTCTTACGTGTGATTCTTTGCTTGTCAGCACTTGTTGTGTGGTCTGGTTTCAGAGTTTCTTTCTCTCTCAATCGAAAAATTAATACGGAGAATATTCCTCCTGCCCTTTATCGCTGCGCCTCTCTCAATCTTGCGGTATCTTTTGTGACGGTGAAGCTTGGTCTCCGGACTCCACTCAGGGTATGTCGGCAGTAATTAGCTTTGCTTCATCCCATTTCTAACATCAATTTTGTTGTACCATAATTAGGCAGCCTAACTTATAGTTTCAGTATTTCCGATGGTAGGGCATTAGGCCCTCGCAATGATCATATATGGTCATTGCGAGGGCCTAATGCCAACATGCTTGCGTCAATCGTGCGATGTTTACGCTGCTCGAACAATTGACAAATTCCGTAATCTTGCATTTTCGATGCAACGGGCACTCGTGACGTAATTGTTGCTAAGCGGATATGCAAGACAATTAAGGTAGCTAATGAGGCTACAACACTAAAGTCAGAAGTGAACATTCTTTTGAGTAATGACTACCCATTAGATTTTATTTTTAAAACTATAAAAACAAGATTAAAAAGTCTGATCCATAATCGAAATACTCAACAGAATAATTTCACTAATAATTCTGAACAAACAAAAAATTGGTTTATGATCCCCTTTATTGATTCAGTGTCTAACAACAGGGGCATCAAAAATAATACTGACTCTGGATTGGCATTTTATAGTCTCAACAAACTCGGCACTTTTATCAAAGTCCATACAGATCCTCTCCAGGATACCTCCAAAAAGAACCTTGTGTATAAAATATTGTGCAATGACTGCGATGCTTCCTATGTGGGCCAGACAGGGAGACAATTAAATACGAGAATCTTAGAACACCGCCAACATATTCGTAGAAACACGACAACTTATTTTGTTATTATTGACCATAGATTGCATTACGGTCATGATTTTGATTGGGACAATGTTCAAGTTCTTGATGTTGAAAAGAATATTTTCAAACGGTTCACTTCAGAGATGCTATATATTAAATCTCAGAGAGAAAGTCTGAATTTACAAACAGACATGGACTTTCTCGACCACGCCTACTCAGCGATCTTAGACAGGTTGTGATCTTTCTGATACATATCGTTTATTATATCATGCTCATTTGTATTCGTGCGGTTGACGTGGAAACATTGACTATCTCCCCAATAAGCAAACAAACATTTCTGTGATGTTATTACAATGTTATTCAATAATATGTAACGTTTCCAAATATGTTGTATTTAACGTTGTAATCAACATCACTATGAACAAACTTTGACATTGATTTAGAGGTTTCTGTAACGTTGAAGTAACAATTACAATTAACATTTTGCTAACGTTCTTTTAACATTTTGATAATGTTTATTAAATATATAACATTACCCCTAACAGCACACTAATATTATATTAACATCTCAACAATATTTAATTTAAATATCAATATAAATATTTCTCTGAAATGTAAATATTAATCCGCCTAAAAAAGACATTAAAAATGTTAAAAAAGCGTTAAGTATATTTTTTTGCAATATATTATTAAAGTAACAAAATTCTTTGTAAAAATTCGTGAAATCCGCCTAAAATAAACATTAAAAATGTAAAAAAAAACGCCAAATATATTTTTTTAAATAAAAAACTAAATTAAACCAAACCAAAACTGCAATGAATGAAATCAAATATAATACCATCAAAAAGAAGTGAAATCAAAAATATTGAAAGTATATTTATTACCGATGGGTTGGAAATCTTTTGACTACGTTGCGATTGACCACCAGCCACTTACAGTGTTAAACAGTGGAAAAACTCTAGACACCGGTCGCTCTAAATGACTGTGATCAATCGCAACGTAGTCTAACGGGACACTCCCGTACCAATGAGCAGCAAATTATGTGACAGATATAATCAAAGATGGGTAAAATCTCTAGCAGCAGCGCTCTAGACGCGCCCGTTTTTTTTTTTATATAACTAATACCGTTAAAGTTATCTTTTATAACGATTTAGTAATAACGTTTTACAAGTAATAATTTTTCACCGCAGTAATAATAATTATAAAATAACGATAATCTTTACTAAGATTATTAGTGCAGAAAATGTCATATAAAGTTCATTTAAATGCACTAGCAAACTTATTAAATATTTATTCAAATTTAGATTCATTGTAAGCCTAAAATTTATTTAACAAAATCTTTTTGAAATACTATGTTTATACTTGTAATAAAATTTATTTTATAAAAGAAGAAATTTTATAGTAAGCAAATTGTTCACACATTGCTTCTTCATGCTTTATTCAGTAAAATCGATATTATTTAAACTTTGTATTCAATACGAAAATTTGGATTTTGCATAAAGCAATATAATCCACTTAAAAAATAGAAATGTTATGTCAAATAATAACTTCTATTGTTACCATAATAAAGTTAAAGAATGAATATCTTTTCAATTTAGACATAAAACGATGGTCATTTTGTTTTCCTTGTTATTTAAGGAGTAACAATAGTAAAATGAGCTGTGTGTGTGTATGTGTGCGTGTATGTTGACTTACGTCACACGCATGTGCACATACATATATACATATTAATTTAAAATATAACCTACACTTTAATCATTATTTACAAGACTTGTTAAATAATGATTAAATCAATTTTCAGTACTGGCAGTGATTGGAACATAGTTCTAATAATAACATTAATATTTAACAAAATTAATCCAAATTCTGATAAAAATGACGTTATAAAATGCAGTATGCTAAAAAATTATTAGAAAAATTATTAGGTAAATTTAACATAAAGATAAGCTTGTTGAATGTACAGAATAGTTTAGTTTAAATTTTTACAATATTTATCATTACATTTAATATTAATCGTCAAATAATATAATTTAAAAATCTCGTGATTTACTAGAGCATTACAAAAAATAATAAAACAGTACTTGTTAAGTTCTAAATAATTATTATTGTTATAAAAAATTATAACGTTATTACTAAATCGTTATAAAAGATAACTTTAACGGTATTAGTTATATAAAAGAAACGGGCGCGTTAAGTATGCTGCTGCTAGAGATTTTGCCCATCTTTGATTTTATCTGTCACATAATTTGCTACTTATTGGTACGGGAGTGTCCCGTTAGACCAGATTGCGATTGATCACAGTCATTTAGAACGACCGGTGTCTAGAGTTTTTCCACTGTTTAACACTGTAAGTGGCTGGTGGTCAATCGCAACGTGATCAAAAGATTTCCAGCCCATCGGTAATAAATATACTTTCAATATTTTTGATTTCACTTCTTTTTGATGGTATTATATTTGATTTCATTCATTACAGTTTTGGTTTGGTTTAATTTGGTTTTTTATTTAAAAAAATATACTTGGCGCTTTTTTACATTTTTAATGTCTTTTTAAGACGGATTTCACGAATTTTTGCAAAGAATTTTGTTACCTCAATAATATATTACAAAAAAATATACTTAGGGGTTTTTTTACATTTTTAATATTTTTTAAGTGAGTTTTTCTATCTGTATAAATAAAAACTACACGTACGGTACGAAAAAAAAAATAAGAACACTTTTATAATGCCATTTTATCCAAGCTATTGTTTCAGATTACTTAAACTTGATCGGTTTAGTTGTTATTGAAATCTAATAATCTTACATGCTTGGAAGTCTATGCTAAAATTATGTAGTAGAGATACTTCCACTGGTCTATTTTAAGAAATCATAAACTAATTTTAAGAAATCATAAACTAATCACAAAACGGTATGTGATGTTTCATGAATTTTTGGTAAATATTTTGTTACAGTAATAATATATCATAGACATAGTAAGGTTATATAGACACAAAAGAAAATGTATATGTTTTGTAAACAGTTGCAAAAGTAATTATCTGGACGCAAGGAAAAAAAAAGAACAAAAGTGTGCGGTAGAGAGCGAGGGAGAGCAATAGAGAGCGAAGGAGAACAGACGACAAAAAAGAAAGCAAGGGAGAGTGATAAAGAGGAAGGGATGAGGGCGTGGAAGAGTGGAGAGCGATGAAGAACGAGAAAGAGCAAAGAAGAGTAGTAGAGAGCGTAGGAAAGTAATAGAGAGGGAGGGAGAGTGAAGGAGAGCGAGGGTGGGGGAAGAAGAACGGTAAAGAACAAAAGAGAGCAAGGGAGAGCAAAAAAAGCAAGGGCGAACGGTAGAAAGCGATGGAAAGCAGTAGAGAGCGAGAGAGAGAGAGAGAGCGAAGGAAAGCGATAGAAAGCGTAGGAGAGCATAAGAAAGCGATAGAGAGAAAGGGAAAGTGAAGGAGAGCGAGGGAGGGCGAAAAAAAGTGGTAGAAAACGAGAGAGAACAGGGGGAGGAGAAAGAAAGTAAAGGCAAACGGTAAAAAGCGAGGGAGAGCAGTAGAGGGCGAGAAAACGCGGTAGAGAGCGAGAAAGAGCAGTAGAGGCCGAAGAAGAGCAGTAGAGAGCGAGGAAGAGCGGTAAAGAGCGTAAGAAAGCAATAGAGAGGGAGGAAGAGTGAAGGAGAGAGGGGGAGGGCAAAGGAGAGCGGTAGAGAAGAAGAGAGAGCAGGAGAAAGCGAAAGAAAGCAAGGGCGAACGGTAGAAAGCGAGGGAGAGCAGTAGAGGGCGAGAGAGAGCGGAAGAGAATAAGGGAGAGCGGTAGAGAATGAGAGAAAGAATGATAAAAACGAATGAAAGAGAGCGAGAGAGAATAAGAAAAAACGATAGACAACGAGAGAAAGCATGGGAGAGCGAGAGAAAGAGCGTAGAAGAACGGCAGAGAGCAAAAAAGAACGGTACAGATTGAGAGAATGGAAGAGAGAGAGAGGAGAGAGAGAGAGAGAGAGAGAGAGAGTCGAAGAACTAGAGCAAGCAAAGGAGAGAGTGAGAAACAGAGAGAGAGAGACCAAGTTTTTGAAATATTTTTTATATATATTCATATAGCTTTTCAAAATTACCGCCAAAGGGAACAATTCTGAAATTTTGCGAAGAGGAAGACGACGACGACGACGACGTATCTGAATGACATAAATCGGGCTAAAAAATACATGCATAATTCATATCTCAGAATCAAATGCACGTACGAGGATCATTCTTGTGTTATTGTGCTCGGAAAAAAATCGACATTTACCCCGCCCCCACATTCATTTTTTAATAATATTAATTTGTTTAAAAAGGACAACCATTTATTTGTAAAAAACTGAGTTCCTTCCTGTAAATGGTATACGGTAGCGTCTTTTATTTACTTGGTTAAAAAAAATTAAAAAAATATATACTTAACGCGAGGCGCTACCGCGTCTCTTAATATGGTTACACCACATAATTTCAATGCAAAACATTATTTTTGTAGCATTTTTAAAACATTTTTCGCAAAAAAATCTCGGGAATTTCTCTTGAAAATTTCCAAATGGCCACCCATCCAAGTCATGATCGCAGTAAACGTTGCTTGACTTTTGCGACTGTTGCAAACTGGATCCCTCATGATGATTTGTGATTACTTTATACTAATACGTGTGTATAACTATAGATTACGTAAATATATGTAGAAAAGATGAAACATAATGTATTTTATATTATCATACACGTTTACCCGATGATAATAAATAATCGACTGAATTTATTAATAATCTTCTTGCTATCGAACACTGTTGCACAATTTTTCGGCAACTGAAATCTGTTCAAAGAAACATACACTTTACTATCGCACAGCATGCATTTATCCGACGTTATTAAAAGCAATCAACCGTGATGTTATTGATGATTAAACATGGTTATACAATTTCATTGCAAAGCAACGCTTCAAAAACATTTAATGCAATATTATATAAGAACGTTGAAAAAACATTTGGAATAATATTATTAAAATGTTTCTTAAACATTTGGAAATATCATTATTTAGGTAATGTTTTAAAACCATTTTTATAACATTATATAAAAACGTTAAAAAAATATTTGGAACAACATTATTGAAACGTTTTTTAAACATTCGGAATTATCACATTATTAGATAATGTTTTAAAAACATGTACACAATATTATATAAGAACGTGGATAAAAGTCACAAGAAATCAATGTTTTAAAACGTTTATTTAATGTTCTTTATTTATTGGGTCTGTGCTATTCTATTTATTATATTTATTAGTTTTATTATTTCCGTTTTGATGACGTCTTTTTTTTAAATTTGTGTTAATTACGATGTAATGTCAATAAAAATTGGCTTGAATTGACAGTGCTGGTGAGTTGTCTGAATTTTTTATTTTATAACTTCCGAGGATTCGTGTTCATTGTCCACCACAAATTATGGCATGATCGCTCATATGTCTATCTTGGTGGTCAACATTGATGGACCATAATGTGGAAATTCTTGTACACAAAAAAGCGACTACACGGCGTGTCAATTTCTCGTCCTTGAGTCGGAGACAACGTATGCCGGGTTTAAACTGTGTGTTTCTCTTATTCAACGCGACCACCATGTCACACAACGGTCATTTTAATGGAATTTCATTGTTGAAAATGACTTCAAGGGAAGTCGAAACGCGTCCGATATTTGTATTCATATTTATGTACTGACAGTGAAATATATGTACTATTATTATTGACGCACCAACTACCGCGTTTGACTCGCATTTTCTACGTTTCATTCTCTAATTTTAATACTGCCGAGTCTATCTTAAATATTTTGATTTTTTTAGATTTTATACCGTTTTATAAAAAATTATACAAATGTTCCGAAAAATGATACAAAAAATCTGAGAAAAATTTTCACCAGGGGCTTGTACGTGTAACTCGGTCCTATTGTGGCGACTGGTTGGTTCCCCCTCTATCCGCCTAGTGAGTTAGAGTCTAGAGAAGCCAGGCACGTTCGTTGCCTGCTTGCGCCGTCGCTCACTTGTCTGAGTTAGTCGTAGTTACACACACTCTCTCGTCAGCTCTCGTTGAGCCTTCGCATCTTCGCGTTAAGTAGTGTTAATTTGTCATTATGTATTTCGGTTCTCATTAATTTGTGTTGTTGTTTAACAATCAGCGTACTCATTAAGCAAACACCCTAACGAACATTAAAATTATTGTGGCTAGTCCCCACAATTGGTGACCCCGACGTGATGTCGGCGTTCGCGTAGTGCGTGATAGAGAACATTCTCGCGAGGTCCTTTGCGTACCTTCCGCACAGAGGCGGGAGACACGCGACGGCTTTTCGTCTGTTTCAGATGAAATTGCAGCCTGTGCATGATGGTGACAAATAATTAGTGGTCCGGTTAAAACTTTTGTGCCATTTTTCAAGACCACGCGCCGGCCGGCATAATCATTTATGCAGCGGCACGCCATTGGGCGAGGCCATCAGAGACGATTCTCTATTTGACGAGGCCGTTACTGCCATAGTGTTTCTATGGACGTTCCGTGCAACGGATTTTCTTCCCTGGCGAGGTCGTTCCCGACTCATCGACTGGCCTCATTCGGTCCAGCAGCTCATTGTGGCTTTTACTACAGCCCATCGCAGCTCATTGCAGCTGTCGCAGGCGGCGAGATCTTCGAGATCTTCCTTGGCAACAGGCGTCCCGCGCCATTCGGAGAGATCCTAAGAGACGACGCGCCATTGGCTGAGGCCATTCCCGCTACTTCGATGCAGAGGCAGCCCGTCTACCGGGAAATCGTCCCCAGCAAGGTTGTTTCCTGTTCATTGGCAAGCCTCACCCAGTCCAGCGACTCACCGTGGATCTTTGCAGACAGCTAGACTTTCGTACTGTAACGTACTGTTTCATTTATCACATCAGGCGTGCGACAGCGCGTCTCCTGTAGCCGGCATTTCACATCGACCCCCGCGCGAAGTAATCGCATTGCAACGTCACTACATCGTTGCATTCATAGTGCGTGTATTAAATGCAAGACATTGCGTGTGCTTTTTGCGATGCTTCCGGTCATATTGCTTTTGCCGCCCTTCGCTATTCTCATAACGTTCTTGTGATCTCACATTTTTTCGTTTTATGCGCTCGTCACGAACTAACCGCCGTGTGAAAATAGCGTCTAGCAACGTCTCTGTCATTCACGTTTGTATTTAACCAGCGTTTTCAACGCAATTTCGTGCGTGCTTTACGATAATGCTCCCTGACATATCCGATGCTTCCGTGTAATATATCATTGCGCTCATTGTGTTGTGCCATCGTAGTGCTCTTTTGCCAATTCGCGTTTGACGTCACATTCGTTCTCGGCGTCCAAACCGCCATTTTTGTCACCATGTCTGATCTGCCGCGAGTGGAAACATATCGAGTTCCCAAAATTCCGCCATTTTGGAAGAGCGAGCCGGAAGCATGGTTTTTACAAGTCGAAGCATCCTTGCGCGTGGCAGGAATTACTGTAGATCGGACGAAAGCGGATTATTTATTAACCGGTGTCAGCACCGAAGTTGTTGCTGATTTGCTAAAGGCGGAATCGTCGCCCAACAATTTATTTGAGCGCCTCAAAGAGCGTATCCTCGCGGTGTATGCAACGTCGTCCGAATTTCGTTTGCGCAGCCCTCCTTAAAGGCCAAATGTTTGGTGATCAGAAACCGTCACATCTTCTGAATCACATGAAAAATCTTAATAATGTACAGTGCAGTCCAGCGGTTCTCAAATCTTTATTTATTGAACAATTGCCTGATTCTCATAAGGCGATTTTAACCGCGATTAATGAGCCAGACTTGCAAAAGCTTGCGGAAATCGCTGATAGAATTTCAGAAACTAGTAGACCTAGTACGTCAATAGCACCATTGGTCGCTTAATGATAAAACGGAGAACACCACACCTTCATCCGGCGTGGAAAAACAATTAAAGCTGATAACGAAACAGCTCGCGGCCCTTAATAAAGAAGTTTTCAAGTTGCGGCGTAACCGATTTTCGTCTCGAGATCGTTCTCCCGCGCGTGCGTCAGACGCAAAAAAGTCAGGCCTTTGTTTTATTCATAAGAAATACGGTGCGAAAGCGACATCCTGTCGCAAGCCATGTACGTGGCAAGATAAACCGGTAAAGCCGGAAAACTAAAGCCCTCTCCTCGCATGGAGACGGTCGCAGGAGACGGGGCAAACGAAAACCGTCTCAACATTTACGATCGCGTTACAGATCGTCAATTTCTTATTAACACAGGCGCGGAAATATCGCTTCTTCCTGCATCGCTTTCCGATAGAAAAAAACCCGTCGAATCTTAAACTGTTTGCAGCTAATAATTCCTTTATAAACACCTACGGCGAACGTCACCTTACGTTAAATCTTGGTCTTCAACGACCCATCACATGGAATTTTTGCATCGCAGCGGTACCTCATGCGATCATCGGTGTGGATTGTCTTAAACATTACCAACTCTTGGTAAATTTACACAAGCGCCGACTTATTGATACGAGCACTAAGTTCTTTTCTACATGCAAAATATGTTCCGTTCCGGTTACTAGAATCTCTACAGTTAACCGTGACTCTGCTTACGCAAGCATCTTTCTGGAATTTCCAGAAATTACAGGAGTTAGTCAATTAGTTCCTTCCGGAATTCGCGATGTGGAACACCACATTCTGACTACTGCTCCTTCCGTCGCAGAACGTCCTCGACATTTGGCGTCAGATAAACTGTCAGCGGCAAAAGGGGAATTCAAGCGCCTTGTAGAGCTAGGCATTTGTAGGCCTTCCAATAGCTCTCGGGCTTTACCAATTCATTTAGCCCGTAGCGGGGAATGGCGCATTTGTGGCGATTATTGCAGGTTAAATTCTATAACCGTGCCCGATAAATATCCAATCCCTTCCATGATTTCCCCGCAAATCTAGCAGGTAAAACGGTCTTTTCGGTCCTTGACCTTTTTAAAGCATACCACCAAATACCGGTGGCTAAAGAAGACGTGCCTAAGACGGCCGTCATTACCTCATTCGGGTTATTCGAATTTGTCTTCATGACATTTGGCTTGCGTAACGCAGCCCAGTCTTTCCAGCGTTACATTAATCGTGCTCTTAAAGACTTAGATTTCGTTTACGTGTATATCGATGATATTCTTATTGCTTCTTTATCCGAGGAAGAGCATAAGAATCATCTTCGCACGGTGTTTCAAAGGTTAAAAGAATACGGGTTATTTTTAAATCCTTCTAAATGTACACTAGGCGCGCATCAAGTAACTTTCTTAGGATACATGGTTAGCCGCGATGGCATTAAGCCGATACCTGAAAGAGTAGCCGCCATTCAAAACTTACCGAAACCACGTACCGTAGTCGAATTTTAGCTATTTTTAGGTGCGTTAAATTTTTATAGACGTAGCTTACCTCAAGCAGCGCGCGTCCAAGCTCCACTTCACGTTTACCTTAAGGATTTGCGTAAGAATGATAAACGCGAGATAACATGGACTTCTGATGCTGAAAATGTGTTTGTTTCAGCTAAATCACAACTGGCTAACGCAGCTTTCCTAGCGCATCCGTCCGCTAATTCCGAGACTCGATTAGTGACTGATGCCTCAGACTCGCGATGGGGACGGTCCTCGAGCAAAAATATAACAACACGTGGAAACCTTTATCTTTTTTCTCTAAAAAGTTCACTAAGCCTCAGCTTAGTTACAGCGCATATGATCGCGAACTTACTGCGATTTATGAATCGATTAAGTTCTTTCGACACTTCCTTGAAGGTCGAGACTTTAAGATCTTAACAGATCACAAACCTTTAATCTATGCTTTTAAACAACGCTCGGATAAAGCCTTTCCGAGGCAACTACAACAGTTATCGTTCATTGCTCAATTTTCCACTAACATTGATTACCTTCCTGGTCCCGATAACGTGGTAGCAGACGGTCTGTCGCGTATCGAAGCTCTTCGATTACTCACCGAGTTTAAATTAATTGATCTTGCCGCACGGCAAAAGGAGGATGGCGAGCTTAAAAATTTATTAGCCTCTGATACGTCTTCCCTCAAACTAAAAAAATTTATCTGCGGTGATCCTAACACAGAGCTCTACTGCGAACTGTCTGGAGATTCTATTCGTCCGTACATTTCAGAATCTCTTAGAAGACAAGTTTTTGAACTCTTCCACAATATTGCCCATCCGAAAGCTAAGGTCACAGACCGCATTATACGTCAGCGATACATCTGGCATAACCTACATCGTGACGTCACTAAGTGGGCATGAATGCGTAGACTGTCAAAAGTCTAAAATTTTGCGTCATGTCAAACAAATTCCTGTTCCTTTCGTCGCTCCCGACGGACGCTTTGAGCATGTTCATTTAGATATTATTGGTCCTCTATCTCTGGTTAATGGCTATAGATATTGTCTTACCCTTATATATAGATTTTCTCGTTGGCCCGAAGCTATTCCAATTAGCGATATCACGGCCGATACAATTGCTAAAATTTTTTATGATCATTGGATTGTTCGGTTCGGTTCTCCAAAAATTCTAACTACCAACCAAGGAGCTCAATTTGAGTGTCAGCTTTTCACAGCGTTATTATCTTTTATTGGTTGCAAACGCATTCGTATGACCACATACCAACCGCAATCGAATGGTATGATCGAGCGGTGGCGTCGCTCTTTGAAAGCAGCGTTAATGTGTCATAATTCGGAAAATTGGGTTAACACCCTTCCAACCGTTCTTCTTGGTCTGCGAACTCACATTCGATTAGATACTCAGGCTTCTCCAGCCGAATTTTTATACGGCACCACGCTTAGAGTGCCCGGAGAATTTTTCTTCCAGGAAGATTTTACTCCAGATCCTCAGATTTTTATCAATAATTTTAGGGAATATATGCGTCAGGTCAAACCAGTTCCCGTAACTCACCATTATAAAAGATGCTTTTTTTTCTTTAAAGAACTGAGCTTTTGCTCTCACGTTTTTCTCCGCCACGATGTGGTTAAAAAACCTTTGGAACGGCCGTATTCTGGTCCTTTCAAGGTTATCCAACGGAATACCGACAAGGTTTATACGATTGAAATTAATAATCGAGTAAGCGTCTCGGTGGAACGGTTAAAACCCGCACACTTCTTATTAGATAATGTTAGCGAAACTTCTTCCGCAAATTTCCCTGCAACTTCAACTCAATCTAACGATCATTCCCTCACGGTAGAACGTCAACCGAGTTCAATTAAGACTTATCCCGCAGAAAAAACGCGTGCAATTTAATTTAACTAAATAGTTATATAACTCTTTTTATTTTATATCCTTGATATACAGCGTTTCTCCGAAACTTTTTGTACTTAGCCGTTAAGTCTAACATTACCCACATAGCACGTAATATTGCAGTGATATCATAGCAATATCACTTTTACATTGCAATATTACAAATGAAATATTGCAGAAATATCACGAAATATTACTGTGATATCACAGTAATATCAAAATGTCCGCGAAAACGCATCACAGTAATATTACTGTGATATTTCATAGTAATATTACTGTCATATTTCACAATATTTCTGTGATGTTTATGTGATATTTAAATAATATTGCAAAAAATTAAATAAATAAATTATTTCAATTTATTTTATTTTTATTGTTATTCTTAATATTATTTTCATATCGTTACATGTAATATATATTAAACATAAAAAAATAATTATATTTATTAAAACAGAATACAATAATGTAAACGTAATAAATGTTTAATTTACAAAAAAAATCTCTTGTATCCTTTTTCATTTTTGTTAAAAAAGATTCAATTTGAATTATAATTTTAATTTATGTTCAAGATTAAATAACAATACAAAATATTATTTACATGTAAAAATATAAAATTTTATATGGAACAGCGTTCCACACGTACCCCTTAAAAAAAAATTGATAAACTTGTTTCAATAAACTGATTACTGATCAGTAACTGACAAAATATAATCAGTTACTGATCAGTAATCAGTTTATTGAAACAAGTTTATCAACTTTTTTTTCAAGGGACGTTACATTGGAAAAAAATTAGAACAAGTATTCGTTTCCAAATTACAAGCAACAATTTTCTTTAAAATCTCACTGAAGTGTGAGCTAGTGAGTCGTGGTGAGTCGGCCCGGGCGGCCGCAGTGGCGTCTAGATATAATACCTGAGGCTGCACTTGACTCACGAGAAGGTCTCCAGCGGCGCGGCCACCTAGCGGTGGTGCCAGCACTCACTTGTTTGCGTGGAGTCTTATACACACGGCGGGACCGCATAGCGGCTGTGTACGTGCTCGCTTGTTTCGTCGTATGTTGTGAGGGTCGGTCACCGAGCCGCAACATTATATACATACATATAATTAATGAACATTGTAAAATATCTAATTAATGATAGAATATATATAATCATATTTTTTAATAGAGTTGAAAAAAAAGTGAAATCTAAAGAAAAATTTGTTGGAAATTTAATATTTTAATTAACTTGAAAAACCTTTTACTGTGGTGTATAATAGTCTAATCAATATTAATGAACAAACTATTTCACAAAATAATGTACCGAGCAGTAAATATTAAATAACGTAAAAATGTATATTTTTTTAAAAACTTCTTAATATACTTTGAAATATTTATTGTCAAGTGAATAATAAATGTGTATTAACAAAACTTTTTGTAAACATTTTTTGTTTTAATTCCTCATGATAAAAATTTTTAAAAATTAAAATTGTTTGGGAAAAGCGTAATACGCGAACACGAGTCACCCGCTACTGCGAGCGATCGATATCGATCCTTTATCACGCGAGGGCACCACCTTACGACGGTGTCCTGCGCAAGCCCCCTCTGGGCGTCCGGGAGCGCTCGAACGGAAGCAGGCGTTTTGCCTCTCAGATAGATAGAGATTCGCAAGACTCCTAATCGTACGGCCATGACTGCCGGTTAATTAAATCTCCAATCTCATATTAAACTCACACGACCGTGTCTGTCGGTGTACCAAGTACCTCAGAGTACTTCCTTTAAAACTGTGCCTGTAGTGTCTAAGTGGCATTAAAGCAATTTGTGAACTTTAACGGTTTGTGTATTTCATTGCTCCGATTCTCACAGTCCAAAATCCTTCAATCACGCGTCAATTAAGTGCGCACTCTTAACAAAAGAATTGGTCCTTCGAGCCGGATTTGTTGAGAATCGGATAGACTGTGGACCGCAATCCGATCACACTTGTGAATTATCGGCCCGTTTCACTGCGGCATAGAAAAGTTGGTGATCACGTGATCGCCGAGATTCGGCAACATGATCGGCAGCCGTTCCGCTCACGCGTGCTCTGTGCATATGACTCTTGTGCATTGACCTTGATAATTTACGCGTGCTAGAGATGCAGTGTATCATATCCCGTGCGTACAAGTGACAAAGCAGTACACAGGCGTGATCTAATGCTCTGTGAATCACGTGACTCCCTAGAACGGCGCGTGAACCGCGCTGCGTGCTACACACGTGATTAACGATTTCTATCGTCTACGCGTGTAGACAGTGCACCGCACTCAGACTTTGGGTCGGTGCGTTGCACCTGACTTTGTGCATATTGGCGATCAACGCTTTATACAAGCTCGATCAAGCGCTCTGCTTATCACGTGACTTTCAAATATCGGAGCGTGAGCAGTGCCGCGCGTCGGAAAACGCCGCGTGGTGCGTACATGAGCAGCGAGTTCGGCAAGCGTGCTCCAGCGTTTACTCCAGGAGTACCAGGGCCGAGTGGATCGACACGGGTTCCCGTGTCAGACATATTGTCTTGCTCGTATTTGCGCAAGCATTATGGAGCGGCTATTAGCAGAACAAGAAGACGTTCTCTATCAGATTGCGAGGACGGTCGACAACTTCAAGAAGTTGGGGCAAGGCAATTTTACTACATCCGTCACGCGGAACCGGATGTCCATTTTGGAGAAGCAGTGGACTCAGTGCCAAAAGCTACATGCGGACCTCAAGGCGGCAGTCAAGCCAGCGGAGCGAGATGAATGGCCGTATTTCAGTGAGGAGCAATTTCGGAAGGCGACGGAGGACTACTACGAAGCGTCTGACTATCTGAGCAAAGTATTAGAGAGGTTGACGAGACCTACCGCTCATGTAACCGCAAGTAGTACTTTAGATTTAAGCTCGGGTCCGCCAAACTCAATCCCGTTGCCGCGAATAGAACTTCCTAAGTTTTCCGGTCAGTATACGGAGTGGGTCAATTTTCGGGATATTTTTGAGTCGATTGTGATAAAAAATGAAGGCCTCACAAACGTGCAGCGTCTGCATTATTTAAAGTCGAGTCTGACTGGCGAGGCTCGCATTGTTATTAAAAATATTTCCGTTACCGACGCGAATTATGAGTTAGCATGGGGAGCCGTGAAAGAACGGTACGAAAATACCCGCGCGATTGTTTCTTCTTATCTGAATACTATCCTAGAAGCTACTCCGATGAAGGCTGATTCCGTCTCCGAATTGAAACGCGTGCATGATAGTATTAATGATGCGGTCCTTGCGTTACGTAGTCTCGAGAGAAATTGCGTCGATGATTTCGTGGTTGCCATCCTGTCCAGGAAACTTGATGTGAATACCCGCACTGAGTGGGAAATCAGCTTGGGCAATAAATGAGAGCCAGCTTCCTTTAACGAACTGAGCACATTTTTTGTTGGCAGAATGCTGACTCTGAATGCAGCGGGAGATACTCGCAGTTCAAATAATAGTAAAACAAATCGCTCAGCAGCCACCAAGTCGTTGACGGCTGCCATCTCTAATGTTAAATGTTTATACTGTGCGGGCTCGCACCTTTTGTTTCAATGCGCTCAGTTTAAATCCTTATCCACGGAGCAGAGAAAGAATGTTGCGCGGCAGCACCGTTGCTGCTATAATTGTTTGACCAAAGGCCATTATCCGCGCGACTGTAAATCGCGGGGCCGCTGTGCACGTTGCCAACGCAAACATCATACGCTTCTGCATGACGACGATATCAGCGGGGGACAAACGACAATGGGTGCTCCTGCTATAGCGAGCACATCCAGTGTAAATACAGTAAATGACGCCCCCTCTAAATCAAGTCTTTCAGCAAGGGTAACAACTCCTTCACGTTCCCTCCTGGTCAAGGGTACTGTACTACTCGCAACTGCACGAATCTTTGTACGTACTGATGGAGCTCGTTGTATAAACCTTCGAGGCATGATTGATACGGGCGCTGAGGCTACATTTATCACTGAAAGGGCTGTTCAAGTCTTAAAAGCAAAGCGTATTAAAGTATATTACACTGTCACTGGCATGGGTGATCTACAGGCTGGGGTCGTTACTCATGCAGTTAAGCTCCATTTAAGTGAGGGTATACAGTCGAGTACTACAGTTACAGTGATCGCGTTTATCCTCCCTGTACTTACTTCTTATGCTCCAAGAAGTCCTGTTGATTTACTTGCGCATCCTCATTTGCAGAATTTAAAATTTGCGGATTCTGATCCATTCAGTGATGAACCTATCGATTTACTGATAGGACTTGACTATTATAAGGCCGTAACAATGGATGGATCCCGCCGAGGACCGAGCTCTGATCTTATGGCGAAACCTACTATCTTTGGCTGGGTTGTCTTCGGCCCGTGCAACGACACTTCTGAAGGAAATCCTAGGTCGGTGTCCTCGTTACGCTGCTCTAGCTCTCCTGGAACGGATGCACTGATGAGGCAGTTTTGGGAGATAGAGGAAGTCTCGGTTTCTAATCCCCTCACTGAAGAGAAAGTCGAGTGCGAAAGGCACTTCGCATCTACACATTCTCGTTTGTCAAGCGGACGCTATCAGGTTCGCTTACCTTTTCGGACCGATTACTTGAATAAGGTCGGTCGCTCCTTTCACGTCGCTTCTGGTGCCTTTGATAGGTTAGAGCGACGTCTAGCTCGCGATAGTGCATTGTCTGCCAGCTATCGTGGCTTTCTTTCTGAGTATGAGCAAATGGGTCACATGACCCGTGTAAACCCGAACGAGGTCATTAATAATAATTCGTTATATCTGCCTCACCATCCAGTGGTGAAGGCGAGCAGTACTTCCCCTGTACGGGTTGTATTCAACGCCTCGAGTCCCATGGACAACGGGCATTCATTAAATGATCTGTTGCTTACTGAACCTAAGCTGCAGTCAGATCTTTGCTCTATCATTATGCGCTGGCGAACTCATCGCTTCGTTTTCGTCGCTGACGTCGCAAAGATGTTTAGACAAATTATGATTCATCCGTTAGATACTGACTTTCAGAGGATATTGTGGCGTCCTAGTTCAGGCCAGCCGATCCATCATTACCGTTTAATCACCGTCACGTACGGTACCGCCTCGGCGCCTTATTTATCCATGCGCGTCCTGCGACAATTATGCGAGGACGAGGGATCTGCATTCCCGCTGGCTGTGTCTATACTCAATAATTCCATCTATGTAGATGACGTGTTGTTTGGGACAGACAGTGTGTCCGCCATACAATCCACACGTCAGCAGTTGAATGCCTTGTTATTGAAAGGAGGTTTTCACCTTCGTAAATGGACGTCAAACTATGACGAATTGTTGTCGGAGATACTAGTGTCGGATCGACTGGAGGACAATAGTGTCGAATTTGACGAGGACTCCTCCTTCAAGGTTTTAGGAATTTCGTGGAGTCCTATACTTGATCGATTCCATTTCAGGATACAAATTCCGGAGTTTCCGGTGATCTCGAAACGTAGCGTGCTATCCGCCATTTCGCGGTTCTTTGATCCACTGGGTTGGATTGCCTCTGTGGTAATCACCGCTAAAATTTTCATGCAGGAACTATGGCTGCGTAAGGTTGATTGGGATAGCCTGCTCTCGAGTGATCTAGAGGAACGATGGACTGAGTATTCTCACAGTCTGACAGATCTCAAAGAGATTTCGATCCCAAGGTGGACGAATCAAAGCAACTCCGATCTGGGTATCGAGTTGCATGGATTTGCGGATGCTTCAACACGGGCCTATGCGGCCGTTGTATACATTCGCATTATTCACACTCGAAGCAGCTTTGGAGTAACACTCTTAGCCTGTAAATCTAAGGTCGCTCCTATTAAAACAGTTAGCGTTCCCAGGTTAGAGCTGTGTGCAGCTACCTTACTAGCTCGTTTTCTTAAAAATATTGTTAGTACTTTAAGGTTAAGTTCAGTACCAGTATACTGCTGGTCAGATTCCATGATCACACTTGCTTGGATTAAGCAGCACCCCAATACCTGGAAGACTTTCATATCCAATAGGGTATCAGAAATCCAGACAAGCTTGCCGCAAGCTCAGTGGCTATTTGTCGGGTCTAAAGAAAATCCCGCAGACTGTGCGTCGCGCGGCATCAGCGTTCAGGAGTTGAAGTCGCACTCGTTGTGGTGGAGTGGGCCTCAATGGCTGCAGTCACCCTCGACTGTGTGGTCGGAACAGCCCTCCTCCCTTCGATCGGACGGAAACATGGAACGACGTAGCGTTCCAGTTTATTTAGCTCAGCGGGGCGCGGCAAGGTGGGATCTTTCCGAGCAAGTTTCCAGTTGGCCTAAGTTGTTGCGGATCATGGCCTATTGCCTATTGTTCGTTCATAAGGTTCGACAGCGCCTTAGAAGGGCGGATAGTGATCAATTAGGTACGTTATATGTGTTGAGTGACGCTATCAGACAGGCTCGTAGTTTTTGGATTGCGTACGTACAAAAGATTAACTTTTCGAATGAGATCCAGGCAATAAAACGTGGTGAGGGCCCGTCTAAATCTAGTCCCTTGAAAAATCTAAACCCGTTTTTGGACACGAAGGATAACCTTTGTGTCGGGGGACGTCTCTGCCGGGCGTCCCTCTCTTACGATGAGAGACATCCCATCATACTACCGAGGCATCGCATATCGGAGCTGATTGTTGCGCAGGCACACGATCGAACGCTTCAAGGTGGGACACAGTTGACGTTAGGAGTTTTACGCCAACAGTACTGGATTCTAAATGCTAGAAACCTTGTAAAACATCACATTCACAGGTGTGTTGTTTGTGTCCGCCACAGAGCTATTCCGATATTGCAGCAAATGGGTGATCTGCCGGACGTTCGAATAAACCCTTCTCGTCCGTTTCAACATACCGGCGTAGACTATGCCGGTCCTTTTCATGTCCTTCCGATAGTAGGACGTGGCCAGCGGACACACAAGGCTTATGTGGTTGTGTTCGTTTGTTTGGCCACTAGGGCCATACACTTGGAACTGGCCAATGATTATACCAGCGATGGGTTTTTGGCCGCATTTAGAAGATTTACCTCTCGTAGGGGTCTTCCGGTGTCATTATTCAGTGATAATGGGACCAATTTTCAGGGTGCCGAAAAGGAATTGCGCAATGCGTTCAGAGCTCTGTCGCGTGATCCTGATCTCGTCGCGTATTTAGCCTCCGACGGCATCACTTGGAGATTTATACCGCCCTCCGCCCCACATTTTGGAGGAATGTGGGAAGCGGGCGTAAAGTCCGTTAAGCACCATTTACGGCGTGTAATTGGTGCTTACACGCTTTCAAATGAGGAGTTCACTACATTACTAACTCAAGTGGAGTCGTGTCTAAATTCTAGACCTATAGCTCCCTTGTCCGATGATCCCTCCGATCTCTCACCTTTGACTCCTGCCCATTTCTTAATAGGTACCTCGCTGATTGCGACGCCTGAGGAGTCCGTATTGGATTTGAGGGAAACGCGACTCAATCGTTGGCAGCGTGTACAGCGGATGCACGAGCAGTTTTGGCGGATATGGTCGCGAGATTATCTCCACATGTTACAGCAGCGCTATAAGTGGCGTCAGAAATCGACTAGTTTGAAAGTCGATGATCTAGTATTAGTTCAAAACCCGTTGCTACCGCCGACGAAATGGGAGCTTGGGAGAGTAGTAAAAATCTATCCTGACCCTCAAGGTCTCGTTAGGGTAGTGGATGTAAGGACGCTTTCGAATACAAGAAGGCGTGCCGTTAACCGGCTATGCAAGCTTCCTATCGAAATTAATGCGGAGTTGCCGCAGTAGAGCTCCCATGGCGGGCGGCGATAGCATCTCAATTTGTTTATCTCATGCGTTGTAACTAATCTTTATATTCACAGTTCATTGCGTCGTTATTAATTTGTATTATTGTTTAGCTTTATCAACTAATATTACTACACTAAGTTCTATTTAGCGTGATGCTTGGTCTCCCGGGTATATCATCGTTTCGTACTATCAGTACGAGGCGAGCGGCATGTTTGGGAAAAGCGTAATACGCGAACACGAGTCACCCGCTACTGCGAGCGATCGATATCGATCCTTTATCACGCGAGGGCACCACCTTACGACAGTGTCCTGCGCAAGCCCCCTCTGGGCGTCCGGGAGCGCTTGAGCGGAAGCAGGCGTTTTGCCTCTCAGATAGATAGAGATTCGCAAGACTCCTAATCGTACGGCCATGACTGCCGGTTAATTAAATCTCTAATCTCATATTAAACTCACACGACCGTGTCTGTCGGTGTACCAAGTACCTCAGAGTACTTCCTTTAAAACTGTGCCTGTAGTGTCTAAGTGGCATTAAAGCAATTTGTGAACTTTAACGGTTTGTGTATTTCATTGCTCCGATTCTCACAGTCCAAAATCCTTCAATTACGCATCGATTAAGTGCGCACTCCTAACAAAAATCAATTTTGTGCTCCTGTAAAAATTACAAATGACAATAAGATAAATACAAATGTTTTTCTGTAATTTTTTAATAAAATCATTATTGATCGAGTTGTAAAGCAACAATTAAATTGATAGATTACATAGAAGAGCGTACATTATAGTTTATACATATATACAGTTTAAGGAATAAACTAAGTAAATATCTAAACTAATAATAAATTTATAATTAATTTTTTTTCTTAACATTTACTTTTATTCCACGAAAGGGCAAAGACATTATTATTTTATTTGTAAGTTGATTTCTTCTATAGGATACCGAAATTACCAAGAATATTAAGGATACTAAAAATATCGAAATTAATCAAAGAGATAGTGACGTTGCATTAATAAGACATAATAAAAACGTGGTTTGACATTACCTTGTTCTTTGAAATTAAATATTGCAACAATATATTGCAATGATATCATTGGAATATTTTAATGTTATTATCACTGTGTAATATCACAATAATATTTCTGTGACATTTCTGTGATATCAGTGGAATATTTCAATGTCATTATCACTGTGTAATATCACAGTAATATTTCTGTGATATTTCACAGTAATATGTAATATTTCTGTGATATTGCAATGATTTTGTGATATCACAGAAATATTACGTGCTATGTGGGTAGTTTTAACTGTATTAGTTTGTATGCCCTGCGCTACAACTATATTGTAATCCTTTAGTTAGCGTTTAAACTCATACTTTTGTGGCGACGGAAGTGGAGTTTGTTCTGTAATACAAGGGGGACAGTCATAGAGGCAGCACCGTCGACCCTTCTCTTTTCCGCTCTAATCCCCTTGTCATCAAATTAAATAATATGTTTATAAGGTTATAGTCTCCGTTGGACACCGTTGAATTCGTTGTTTATTCCAGTTTATTTTTTCATATTCTTTTGTAACAAAGCAGTTATTGGCGATCTGTTGGACCTGTGACGACTGTAAAATTAGAGCAAAGAATTTGTAGCGACTAATTGAAAGATAATATATATGTATATATACAGGGTAGTCAAAAAGTATCGGACCCTCCCAATATTTCCGTTCCCTTGCATTTTACAAGAAAATGTTTCAGACAAAAGTTGTAGGGTTTAAAAAGATCTATTTACTGATCTTATCAGTTTGACCTTGGATGGCGTCGCCAAGGTCAGATCAAAATTACATTAACTTTTTTAAATGGAACACCTAACTTTTTATTGCATATTCTTGTAGCTTATCTCGAGACCTTTCCAAAACACTACAAGAAAGTTTATTTTCGTTGAGTACTTTCCGAGTTGTGAGGCTTGAAAGCTACAGTGTACTGTAGTGTGGGTCCAGCCAGTTAAGGCAAGAGTGGCCGGACACACGCCACACTTGCCTTAACTGGCCGGACACACGCCACACTTGCCTTAACTGGCCGGACCCACACGCCACTCTTGCCTTAACTGGCTGGACCCGCACTACAGTACACTGTAGCTTTCAAGCCTCACAACTCGGAAAGTACTCAACGAAAATAAACTTTCTTGTAGTGTTTTGGAAAGGTCTCGAGATAAGCTACAAGAATATGCAATAAAAAGTTAGATGTTCCATTTAAAAAAGTTAATGTAATTTCGATCTGACCTTGTTGACGCCATCCAAGGTCAAACTGATAAGATCAGTAAATAGATCTTTTTAAACCCTACAACTTTTGTCTGAAACATTTTCTTGTAAAATGCAAGGGAACGGAAATATTGGGGGGTCCGATACTTTTTGACTACCCTGTATATATTGTGACGTGGCAGGTTTAGCTGCCTCGCCACTCCACCTTCCGCCTAAGCGTCGCGCAAGGAGGCGCGTAAGACCGGGTCGGGCACTCAGCGAGAGAGCGAAATCTCCGGCGGGACTGCGGCGCGTATTTATTTTATTTATTTATTCGCGGCTTATTTCATGTATCCGCGGGCACCTCGACAAACGTCGCCTAAGGACCAGCAGCGGCGAGGAGGATGGGCAGCAGCAGGACAAGGAGAAGGCGATCGTCCAGGGCCGGCGCACGGAAAACCGACGGCGGAGAGAAGGACGAGACTCGACGTGGTGACAGCGATGCGCCACGCAAAAGAGGCTCGCAATTGGCGCAGCCGAGGGACAGGCCAGGGCGGACGAACGGTCAGGAGTAGGGCCGTCGAATGCCGGCTGTCCGCCGAGAATGGTAGCGGCGAAGAATCGTCGCGGGGAAATTCTGTTGCGATCGTCCGCAGGGACGACGAGAACAACGAGGATGTCGGATGCCGACGGGGACCGCACGACACCTGCGGAGACCCGACACTGCGCTGCCGTGACGTCACGGCTAGATAAGGGCGGCCGCTGATAGGCCGCGCCGCTAGGCGCAAGGATATCGCGCACCCTGTAGGAGGGCTAGCGCTCATCGATCGCGCATCGAGCGCGATCCTCTCGGCTTTTGCGTGCGACCCGTCCGACTGCGAGCGTGTGTGGAAGCGAGCGAGCGAGTGCGAGATATCGGTCAGTTATCGGCCTGTCCGCTATCGGAAGGAGTGCCCGGCCTTGGCGAGCGAGTTGAGGACGCCCGAGGACCCGAAGGAGGACCGTGCGGAAGTCGAGGTGACCCTCTAACCTTCGTGTAAAGCCACGAGCTGTCGGTGTCGACCGGCTCGCGTTCTGAGGTGGAGCCATTAGGTTAGTGTGCGAGTGCGTCCGCCGCGTGGCGATTGAACGCACCTTGCTTTTTAGTGTTTGGTCGGCTCTCCACCTCAAGCGCGAGACCTCGTCGAGGCACCCAGCTGTCGGCTGCCGCGTGTACGTTGGCTGTCCCGCCGTAGAAGCTCGCGGACGACCGGCTTCCCGGGAAGCCGCAAAGCCCTCGCGCACGTGCGCGAGTCGTGTTGCGACCGTGATCACACGACCGTCCGCGTTATCGGTGCGTTGTCGTGTCGCGCGTCTTCGCGAGAATTGTGCATTGTGACCGCGACGACGGCATTGCCGTCGCCGGGTATCTTGGATCGCATTGCGTTGGGAGTTGATTACTGTCCGTTAGCGAAAGTTCGGCAAGTGTGTTCTCGCCGCGCTGTTCCGAGCGCGCGTGATTGGCTGTCTCGTTCCGCGCGGGACCAACCGTCGCTGTTCGCGCCGCTAGCGTAAGCATTGTAGTACTTAAGTAAATTTTCGCGTTCCGCTTATTCGTTTTCGTTAACTCTCTTTATCTTTTCCGTTCTTTGCTTGCGTCGGCTGATGATTTCGTTGCGTTTGATTCTACTCTGTCTCCGTCCTATGCTACAATACATGTTATTTCTCTCTGTTATATCGGCCTGATCGTGCTTAATTTCTCGCCTACCCGTCTCCTCCAGTAAGAGAGCCGCTTCGTCCCTGTCTCCGCTACCCCGCCCCTCTACCGGTTAGAGGAGCTAGCTGGCCGCGTGCGAGCGACGATTCCGCTTTCGTGTGATGAGTTATCGCGTGGTACGAATTGGCGTTTAGCGTGGAAATTGAACCCGGCGACGCGACCGGAGTAATCGCGTCTGGCGCCCAATTTCGCGATTTGGTTGGAATCTAGCCGTCGGTATTCTCGTCGCTCTCGCGCGCGCTTCGTGTAGCGTTTCCGCTACCTTGTTTGATCGCGTACTTCGCCGTTGCTCTCCGGCGTCCGAAAAGTGCGTGACAAAATTTGGCGCCCAACGTGGGGCGCGCCAGTACAAATTTCTCGCTACGGTCTTCGGGAGACACGGGCGTAGCAACTAAACATTTTTTTTTCTGCGTGTTATCGGAGGAATTTCGGGCCGGCGAGAGATTCTATGTTGAGTGTGAGTAACTTTTTTTTCGTTTTTCCTGAGTAAGTGTTGTGTGCGTCCTGTCTGAGTTTTTTTTGCTTTTCGGTTCTCGCTGGAATTTTGATAACTTCTTGCAAGCCAATTTCAGCTTTCAATTGTTTGACACCGCTAACCATTGACGAATAATATCAAAATTTCTCGAGACCATATTAACCGTCTTTTGTAATTAATTTTTGTTCGCTTTTGGTATCGTCTTGATTCTTGCGTGTGAATGTTGCTTCTCATGCTGTGAGTTGCGATTTTGAGAATTCGCAATTGACATTAATATTTGCGATTTTGTGACTTGATATCGGCAAGCAAGACCATAAGCGGTCCGTCTTGTTTGGTCGGTGAATATTTGCGAATATTATTTCGCGACGGTGGAATTTGCTGCTCAGTGCCGATTATAGTGCTTGGCGTCGAGGTAAACACGCCGAGGAATTTAGGGGGAGGGCGTGCTATTGAAGTGTCGTGCCGTGTTTGCGCGTTCGAGTGTCGCAAATATTTTGGAATTTTAGAATACGCTTTGAGTGACCGTTTATTTTCGCGTCGGCTTTCGTTATCGTTTTCGTGAGATATCGCCGTACAATTGCGCGCGTGGAAATCAGTCGGTCGTGCGGGGGGGCAACATCGCTTGAAAATGAGTTCGACTAAGTACGACGACGAGTGGATTTTTACCGCCACCCTCGAACAATTAATTGCCGCGCTGGAAGAGCAGGGGCTCTCAACCGAGGGTTTTCAAGCCGCGCTCGCGTTGAGATTATTGCGCCACATGCGGACGACGCGTGTAGGCGAATCGGTCGGTGGCGCGGACGGCGCGCAAGGGTTACCGGATTACGGGCATTTGAATCTCCCCGAGGAGGGGGTACCGCGACCAGACAGTCCCTTCGAGGCCGCGATGAGGCCGCTGGCGAGCGTTCACGCGTCCGGGGGAGGCGGGGGACGTCGACCACCGGGATCGAGCGACGCGGCCGCCGCTTACAACATCATGCGGCGTTGGAATCTAAAGTTTTCCGGCGCGCGAGGGGAAGACGCGGAAACTTTTTTGTTACGAATTGAGGAGGGTCGCGAGTTGATACCGGTCGAGGATACCGACATCTTGCGATGCCTACCGTTCTTTCTATCGGGTGTCGCGCTTCACTGGTTCCGTGCTAAGCGCACGAAGTTAACGACGTGGGTTACGTTCAAGGCGGCGTGGCGTGCGCGATTCGGGGATCCCGACTTCCAGTTCGCCTTGCGGGATGAAATTATGCGGCGTACCCAGGGCGAGCGCGAGACGGTCGTGGACTATTTAACGTGTCTAAATGCGCTTTTCGACCGTCTCTCACCCCCGTGGGGTGAGGAAGAGAAAATCGGTTACGCACACCGCCACATGTTGCCGCGCTTGCAGACCATGGTGCCGCGCGATTCGGTCACCGATTTGGATTCCCTCGAGTTATTGGCGGCGCGAGCGGAAAGTTGTTGTCGGGCAGCCTTAAGTTATCGAGCACCTCCGCCGCCGGAGCGATCATTATTCCCCGATCTAGCCTATCGTCCTTCAAAGGAGGGGGGACGCGGCGGAAAATTGAATGACACTCTCGCGGCATTAGAGATATCGGGTTTAGGTGAGAATGAGGGAGCGCCGCGCGCGGGGAGGGGGAAAAAGGCGAAGGCTCGCAGCGACGCTGCGACAACCGCGCCGTCGACCACCGCCGTGGCGGGTCCTTCGACCGCCACCCCGTCTACAAGTGTGCACCGTAGCAATCCCGGCAAATGCTGGAATTGCGATCAGACGGGCCACTTTGCGCGTGACTGTAAATCCGCTCCGCGCACTCATTGCTATCGGTGCGGCAAGGCGGGGGTGACGTTGCGTACGTGCCCAGATTGTGCGGGAAACGCCTAAGGGGGTCGGGGAAGGGGGAAAACACGACTCCTACCAAGGCATTCCCCGATGATGTAGTAATGCCGGTGCGCGCCGATTTTGTTTGTAATTCGTTTGGGGCGAGAGAATCGTGCCTCTCTTTCATTCGCGTCAGGATATCGGGTAATGAGATTCGCGCTCTATTGGATTCCGGGTCGAGTCGTACGTTTTTAGGTCCGGCCGCTATTGAATTAGTGCAATCTTTGGGATATTGGTTTCGTCGGGCTAGGGACCGCCGCGTGACGACTGCGACCAGTCAGACGACGCGGGTGAGGGGGGAGGTAGAAGTGCCCCTGGAGATTGAGAATCGCACGCGTACCTTGAGCGTGTACGCGTTGCAGACGTTAGCGTTACCGTGTATATTGGGTATGGACTTTTTGACAGCTTTCGGTATTATGGTTAATTTTGCGGGAAGTACCTGGGGATTCGCGGATGATATCACGCGACAATATCCCCTGGAAATTGAAACCACGAGTTCGCTCTCGGCCGCGCTCGCGCGCGGGGACTCTGTGCCGGAACGGGGGACGAAAGGGGGCTCCACCGATCGAGAGGGGGACTCGCGAGATTCGGCGCCTGAAGAAGCGACCGATATCGTGGGACACTCTTCAAGCGAGGGGGAGGCGCCAACCGTCCGCGCCGAGACAGCGCAGCCAGGCGGCTTGAAGGAGCTATCGGCCGAGGAGAGCGCGCGGTTATCGGAATTTTTGGCGTCGGAGATACCGGGGGTGCCCGCGAAACTCGGAGCGACGTCGCTGACGGAACACCGTATAGATGTCGGCGGGCACGCGCCCATTAAACAGCGTTATTATCCCGTGTCGCCTAGGGTACAAGAAGCGATCTATGCGGAGGTCGATTCGATGCTTGAGTCCGGTATTATCGAGCCCTCGAATAGCGCATGGTCGACGCCCATCGTCATGATTAAGAAACCGAACAACACGTACCGCTTTTGTTTGGATTTTCGCCGGTTAAACGAGGTATCGAAGAAAGACGCGTACCCCTTACCATATATGAACGCGATTTTGGATAAACTTCGACCGGCCGGTTACATTTCGACCATCGACCTTAGCCAAGCTTACTTACAGATTCCGTTAGAGAAAGATAGTAAAGAGTACACCGCGTTTACGGTACCGGGTAAGGGACTTTTTCAATTTACGCGGATGCCGTATGGCCTAACGGGAGCGCCCGCAACGTTTCAGAGGCTTTTAGATCGTTTAATAGGTTCGGAGATGGAACCGCACGCCTTTGCGTATCTCGACGATATCGTTGTCGTGACGCGGACTTTTGAAGAACATCTTACGTGGTTGGGCAAAGTATTTGCGCGTATTAGAGACGCGGGGCTCACGATTAACCCGGAGAAAAGTAAATTCTGTCGATCTCAAGTGAAGTACCTAGGCTTTCTCGTGCAAAGCGAAGGGTTAACGGTCGATCCAGATAAGACCGCCGCTATCGTTCAGTATCCTCCGCCGCGAAACGTTAAACAATTGCGTTGTTTCATCGGAATGGCGTCCTGGTATAGGCGATTTATACCGCAATGCGCGACGCGGATGGAACCGCTTACGAGTCTTTTGAAGAAGAATCGCTCTTGGGTGTGGGGGGAGACTCAAAAGCAAGCTTTTGAGTCAATTAAATTCTGTTTGACCACCCCACCTACGCTATCGTGTCCGGATTTCGATTTACCATTTTTGCTGCAAACAGATGCAAGTTCAGTAGGATTAGGCGCGGTATTGGCGCAGAAAAACGGGGACGCGGAACATGTAATTGCCTACGCAAGCCGCGCGTTATCGGACGCGGAAAGAAAATATTCCACCACGGAATTGGAATGTCTGGCTATCGTGTGGGCTGTCAAAAAGTTCCGTCCCTACTTAGAAGGATATCGGTTTACGATTATAACAGATCATAGTAGCCTTCGGTGGTTACACAATTTAAAAAACCCGACTGGTCGTCTAGCGCGGTGGGCACTCGAGCTCCTCGAGTATGATTACGTGATCGAACATAGAAAGGGTGCGATGCACCATGTACCGGACGCGCTGTCACGACTTTACGAGGATGAGGACACCGACTTTTGCGCCGCTATCGTGACGAATGACGCGTGGTATAACTCGAGGGTCGAGGAAATAGCGCGCCACCCGCGACGTTACCCGGAATGGCGAATACTTAACGGCGAAATGTACTTTAGAAAATCGCGCTTGTCGGAGGTCGTGGAAGATCGAGATAGATGGAAACGCGTGTTGCCTCGGGAATCGCGCCGCGCCGTCATTCGGGAAAATCACGATCCACCGCATGCCGGTCACTTGGGGGTAGAAAAAACGTACCAGCGTATCGCGACACGGTACCATTGGCCGCGCATGCTAAGGGATATCGCAAATTACGTTAAACATTGCGGCGTATGTCAGAGGGTCAAGGTTGAACAAGACGTACCGGCCGGATTGATGGGGCAGCGCGTGATAGAGTCGCCGTGGACGGTGGTTGCCGCGGACATTATGGGACCGTTGCCGACGAGTAAGTCCGGTCACGCATACTTACTCGTAATGCAGGATTTATTTACGAAGTGGATAGAGTGCTGCCCACTTCGTAAGGCTACCGGTCGACGGATTAGAGAGGCGATCGAGGAGATGGTGATATTTCGTTGGGGCGCGCCGCGCGTATTGCTAACTGACAACGGGACAGAGTTCATAAATCGGGATTTGCGCGCAATGTCGGAACAGTATGGGATCTACCATACGACGGTGCCGCCTTATCACCCGCAGGCGAACCCAGTCGAACGGGTGAACCGCATTTTGAAAACCATGATCACCGCCTTTGTAGAGCGAGATCACCGCGAGTGGGACGTGCACATTAATGAGTTTCGATTCGCGTACAATTCCGCGCACCATACGTCTTTACAAGCTACCCCCGCCTTCCTTAATTACGGTCGAGAACCGCTACCGGTCGGCTTGCATCGCGAACAGGACGACGTCGGTGTCGAGATAGAGGAAGCGAACCCCGTCGAGTGGCGCGAACATATGGGGAAGATGGGCGCGTTACGGGAGTGGGTCGCGGAAAACTTGGAAGCCGCGCAAGAGCGGCAATCTAAGTATTATAATCGGCACAGGCGCGAAGTCACATTTAATGTAGGCGAACAGGTACTCAAGAGGTACCACGTGTTATCGGCCGGCGCACAACACTTCTCAGCGAAGCTGGCCAAGAAGTTCCATGGCCCGTTCATTGTTCGAAGAATCCTCTCACCAGTGGTCTACGAGTTGGCTGATCTAACGGGTGGGATAGTTGGCAAGGTCCACGTGAAGGACCTCAAGCAATACCATGAGCCTTTGGATGCCTAGGAGGATGGACGCGCAGGCGGACGCGGACTTTGAGTGGCGGTGGGCCCAGCTATTCGACTGGATCTCCCGCCATTACCCAGGATTCTGGGA
The DNA here is from genome assembly GCF_016802725.1 of Solenopsis invicta. Classification (NCBI taxonomy): domain Eukaryota; kingdom Metazoa; phylum Arthropoda; class Insecta; order Hymenoptera; family Formicidae; genus Solenopsis; species Solenopsis invicta. Next base: position 13,276,257 of record NC_052667.1, read on the forward strand.
GGACCTCGCCCGTTACGTGGACGAGCGGAGACGACGCCCGACGCCGCGAGGAGTGGTGGTGCGGCAATTGCTGCCGCCTCGGGATGTCGGCGTGCAGGTAGAGCCCGAGGGCTGGGACGTCGGGTTGCAGACGGACCCCGAGCCTAGGCCGGGGCGCCGCAACGTCTGCCTCCAGGTGCGACCACCGCAGAGAGATGCGAGCACTAGCACGGATCCCTCTCGGCGCAGCGTGGGATGCCAGGTGCAGCTGTGCGAGTGTGGGGGGCTGAGGCCGACTTGGGCGGAGGTTGGCCGTGGCCGGTCGCCCCCGCTGGTACCGAGAGACGCACACTCCCCAGAGGACCGGGCCCAATCGACGGGGCGAGGTCGGTCGACCCAGCAGCGTTTGCCGAGTCCAGAGCGAGAACGCTGTTGGAACTGCGGCTCGCTCGAGCACTTCGCGTGGCGCTGTCCTCGCCCCCGCGTCGTCTACTGCTACCGGTGCGGACGACGCGGGACGCCGGTAAACCGCTGCCCGGACTGCAGGGAGGGCTGGCTGCGCCAGGGACCTTGGCAGCCGGACCGAGGCCACGACGGAGAGGAGGCACCCCGCTACCGAGGGGGCGCACCGGGCGAGGTTCGCAAGAGCGCCCATTGAGCGGTGGAACAGCGGGGAAGACGCTCATTCTCGATTTTTTTTTGTTATTGTTCCCCTTTTTGCTGTATATCCTTGTTCTTTTTGTGTGTCCGCCCCATGTCCCCTTTCTCGTGTAAGGTTGGCTATCGTTCTGGGGTTAATTTGTTTTCTTTTTTTTGGCGTGACACCTGCCGGGGATATCGTCTGTTTTTTTTTCGGGTTATCGGACTTCGGTCACCCCGGTCTCCCCGGAAAGAAAATTAAAGAGCTTTGCTTTGTGAGTCTTACTGTCTTTGGTTTTGGTACTGAGCCTGCTCCGTCCCCGTTCCCCATATCCCATCCGGTCGCCGACGCGAAAGCGCACGCTAGACTTAGGAGCGCGTTGGAGCCGATCGTCCGGGACCGGAAGCGGCGGGACCGCGAGACGAAAGAGCAAATAGCCAGGGGATGGCCATGTCTCCCTGGCCGCGTCCTAACAGTTACGATTTTTTGTTGTTGTTTGGTATGGTCATCTGGACCGTTTTGGTTGGTTAACAATTTTCTTTTCTTTGCGAATCGGTAAGATTTTTTTTTGGTGTTGTGCCGTCTGTTTTTTTTTGGTGATATCGCGGCCGACATGCTGGAGATTTCGGTCGCTCTGAGGCGCCTTCCTCGGTAGCTCGTGGCTGCAGAGGGGCATCTGGACCGGCACGGTCCCGCTTGGCATGGGGGGGTTGTGACGTGGCAGTTTTAGCTGCCTCGCCACTCCACCTTCCGCCTAAGCATCGCGCAAGGAGGCGCGTAAGACCGGGTCGGGCACTCAGCGAGAGAGCGAAATCTCCGGCGGGACTGCGGCGCGTATTTATTTTATTTATTTATTCGCGGCTTATTTCATGTATCCGCGGGCACCTCGACAAACGTCGCCTAAGGACCAGCAGCGGCGAGGAGGATGGGCAGCAGCAGGACAAGGAGAAGGCGATCGTCCAGGGCCGGCGCACGGAAAACCGACGGCGGAGAGAAGGACGAGACTCGACGTGGTGACAGCGATGCGCCACGCAAAAGAGGCTCGCAATTGGCGCAGCCGAGGGACAGGCCAGGGCGGACGAACGGTCAGGAGTAGGGCCGTCGAATGCCGGCTGTCCGCTGAGAATGGTAGCGGCGAAGAATCGTCGCGGGGAAATTCTGTTGCGATCGTCCGCAGGGACGACGAGAACAACGAGGATGTCGGATGCCGACGGGGACCGCACGACACCTGCGGAGACCCGACACTGCGCTGCCGTGACGTCACGGCTAGATAAGGGCGGCCGCTGATAGGCCGCGCCGCTAGGCGCAAGGATATCGCGCACCCTGTAGGAGGGGTAGCGCTCATCGATCGCGCATCGAGCGCGATCCTCTCGGCTTTTGCGTGCGACCCGTCCGACTGCGAGCGTGTGTGGAAGCGAGCGAGCGAGTGCGAGATATCGGTCAGCTATCGGCCTGTCCGCTATCGGAAGGAGTGCCCGGCCTTGGCGAGCGAGTTGAGGACGCCCGAGGACCCGAAGGAGGACCGTGCGGAAGTCGAGGTGACCCTCTAACCTTCGTGTAAAGCCACGAGCTGTCGGTGTCGACCGGCTTGCGTTCTGAGGTGGAGCCATTAGGTTAGTGTGCGAGTGCGTCCGCCGCGTGGCGATTGAACGCACCTTGCTTTTTAGTGTTTGGTCGGCTCTCCACCTCAAGCGCGAGACCTCGTCGAGGCACCCAGCTGTCGGCTGCCGCGTGTACGTTGGCTGTCCCGCCGTAGAAGCTCGCGGACGACCGGCTTCCCGGGAAGCCGCAAAGCCCTCGCGCACGTGCGCGAGTCGTGTTGCGACCGTGATCCCACGACCGTCCGCGTTATCGGTACGTTGTCGTGTCGCGCGTCTTCGCGAGAATTGTGCATTGTGACCGCGACGACGGCATTGCCGTCACCGGGTATCTTGGATCGCATTGCGTTGGGAGTTGATTACTGTCCGTTAGCGAAAGTTCGGCAAGTGTGTTCTCGCCGCGCTGTTCCGAGCGCGCGTGATTGGCTGTCTCGTTCCGCGCGGGACCAACCGTCGCTGTTCGCGCCGCTAGCGTAAGCATTGTAGTACTTAAGTAAATTTTCGCGTTCCGCTTATTCGTTTTCGTTAACTCTCTTTATCTTTTCCGTTCTTTGCTTGCGTCGGCTGATGATTTCGTTGCGTTTGATTCTACTCTGTCTCCGTCCTATGCTACAATACATGTTATTTCTCTCTGTTATATCGGCCTGATCGTGCTTAATTTCTCGCCTACCCGTCTCCTCCAGTAAGAGAGCCGCTTCGTCCCTGTCTCCGCTACCCCGCCCCTCTACCGGTTAGAGGAGCTAGCTGGCCGCGTGCGAGCGACGATTCCGCTTTCGTGTGATGAGTTATCGCGTGGTACGAATTGGCGTTTAGCGTGGAAATTGAACCCGGCGACGCGACCGGAGTAATCGCGTCTGGCGCCCAATTTCGCGATTTGGTTGGAATCTAGCCGTCGGTATTCTCGTCGCTCTCGCGCGCGCTTCGTGTAGCGTTTCCGCTACCTTGTTTGATCGCGTACTTCGCCGTTGCTCTCCGGCGTCCGAAAAGTGCGTGACAATATATATATATATATATATATATATATATATATATATATATATATAGTGACGTGGCAGTTTTATCTGCCTCGCTACTTTGTCCTCTGCCTAAGCATAGCGTAAAGAAGCGCGTATGACCGGGTCGGGCACTCAGCAAGAGAGCGAAATCTTCGGCGGGACTGCGTAGCGTATTATTTTCATTTACTTATTCGCGGCTTATTTCATGTAACCGCGGGCACGTCGACGAATGTCGCCTAAGGACCAGCAGCGGCGAGGGAGATGAACAGCGGCATGAAAAGGAGAAGGCGATCGTCCAGAGCCGGCGCACGGGAAGCCGCCGACGGAGAGGAGGACGAGACAAGACGTGGCGACAGATAAGCGACACGCAAAAGAGGCTCGCAATTGGCACAGCTGATGGACAGGCTGGGGCGGACAAACAGCCAGGACGAGGGCCGACGAATGCCGGCTGTCCATCGAGGAGGGTAGCGGCGAAGAATCGTCGCAGGAAAATTCTGCTGCTGTCGTCCGGGGACGACGAGAGCGACAAAGATGTCGAATGCCGACGGGGACCGCATGACACCTGCGGAGACCCGACACTGTGCTGCCGTGACGTCACGGCTAGATAAGGGCGGCCGCTGATAGGCCGCGCCGCTAGGCGCAAGGATATTGCGCACCCTAGTGGAGAGGTAGTGCCTATCGATCGTGCATCGAGCGCGATTCTCTAGGCTTTTGCGTGCGACCCGGCGTTCAGTGTGCATGGTGCGGTAGAGGAAGCGAGCGAGGGATATCGGCCTGGCTATCGGAATCCCTGATATCGTCGAGAGTGCCGGGTCCTGGCGAGCGTGTCTAGCGGAGAATCCTAGAGGGCCCGAGGGACCAGAAGGAGGACCAGAGTCGTCGTCGAGGTGACCGTCTGACAATTGTGTAAAGCCACGAGCTGTCGGTGTCGAGCGGATCGCGTTCTGAGGTGGAGCCATTAAGTTAGTGTGTGAGTGCGTCCGCCGCGTGGCGATTGAACGCACCTTGTTTCTTGGTGTTTGGCTGGCTCTCCATCTCAAGTACGAGACCTCGTCGAGGCACCCAGCTGTTGGCTGCCGCGTGTGTTTGAGCCGTCCCGCCGTAGAAGCTCGCGAACGACCGGGAAGCCGCAAAGCCCTCGCGCACGTGCGCGAGTCGTGTTACGGCCGTGATCGCACGACCGCCCGAGTTATCAGTGCGTTGTTGTCTCGTGCGTGTAGGACTAATTTTGTAGTGTGGTTCCGGCGACTGCGTTGTCGCCGGCGCGACTCTATTTACTGTACGTACGTTGTCTCGGAATTACTCGGTTTGTCTTAGCGAAGGCTCGGCTATCGCGTTCTCGCCGCGCCGTTCAGAACGCGCGTGATTGGCTGTCGTGTTCCGCGCGGGACCAGGCGTCGTAATCAGCGCGTATGACGTACCGGTTGTATGAGTTGAGATAATTCCTGCGTCCTGATAATTCTTTTTGGTCAACCTTTTATCTCTTTCATTTTTCCGCTTTGCGTTGGCTTACAATTTTTCCTTATTTTGCTGTATGCTGTCTCTATATTATGCACTACGATACATGTGATTTCTACCTGTTATATCGGCCTGATTTTACTTAATTTCTCGCCTACCCGTCTCCTCCCGTAAGAGAGCCGCTTCGTCCCTGTCTCCGCTACTCCGTCCCTCTACCGGTTAGAGGAGCTAGCTGGCCGTGTGTGAGCGACGATTTCACGCTTTGGAATGACGAGCTATCGCGTGGTGTAAATCCGCGTTTGGTGTTGGAGAGTGTACCCGGCGACGCGACCGGTATAATCGCGTCTGGCGCCCAATTTCGTGATTTGGTGTGTGCATTTTGTGTCTATCGGTTTGTCGCTCCTGCGCGTGTTTCGCGCGTAATTCTTTTGTTTGATCGCGTATTTCGCCACTGCTCTCCGGCGTCAGAAAAATACGTGACAAAATTTGGCGCCCAACGTGGGGCGCGTTAGTAAGAATTTCTTTTCTACGGTCTTCACGAGACACGGGCGTAGCAATTGAGAATTTTTTTTTGCGTGGATTAGCTGCGGAGACACGGGCCGGCGAGGAATTCTATGTTGAGTGTGAGTAAGTTTTTTTTGTTTTTCCTGAGCAAGTGTTGTGTGCGTCCTGTATGAGTTTTGTACTTTCCTGTTCTCGCTAGAATTTTCCGCTTTCAATTATTTAACACTAACCTTTGACAAATAACATCGAAGAGACCATATTAACCATTTTTTAATGCTAATATTATTATGCGGTTGGTACCGTCTTCATTTTCGCGTGTGAACATTATATTCCCGCGTGTGATTAACAGTTGTATGAACTTGCTATTACATTCATTATTTATGATTCTGTGACTTGGTATCGGCAGACAGTGCCGCGAATATTTCGTCGTGTTTAATCTTCGAATAGTTGTGAATATAATTTCGTGGCAGTGGAATTTGCTGCTCAGTGCCAATTATAGTGCTTGTCGTAGAAGTAAACACGTCGAGGAATTTAGGGGGAGGACGTGGGACGTCGAGGTGTCGTGCCGTGTTTACGCGTTCGGATATCGCGAATATTTTGAATCTTAGAATACGCTTTGAGTGACCGTTTATTTTCGCTTAGGCTATCGTTATCGTTTTCGTGAGATATCGCCGTGCAATTGCGCGCGTAGAAATCGGTCGGTCGCGCGGGGGGATAACATCGCTTAAAAATGAGTTCGACTAACAAGGAAACACAGGGAAGTGTCCGCCTCAGATTAAAACGAGTTTTTAATATTTTGTAGTACAGATAAAAATAAGGGACACGTATTTTTTTATACGTGCCCATACGCACTTTAAGGGGGTGAAACACCCCTTTGAAGAAAATCGGTTTTTTTCTTTCGAAGCGTGTAATGCTGGTGGTTTTCGTGCGGTTGCGGTAGGTGTCAGGATACCGTTGCGTATAAGCTCGCCGGATTGGTCGGGTTCGGTATAATAATCGCACTCGGTATTTGGCTGACAAAAATACTAAATCTTTATTTGGACGTGATATGTACAAGTAGCCTCATAGCTTATTGCGTCTAACGCCTCGTGACAAGTGGACCCGGCCTAAGCGGGGACGCGATTGGCTCGCGGTGGTCGCGACGACCACTCGCCGCTGAGCGATCGGAATTGCGAGCGTTGGTAAAGGTAAGCGCACGGTGACGCGTGGAATAACGAGAACGCTAGGCGAGAGCCGAGATTGAATTTCAAGACAAGAATTATAATAACCGCGAGAACACGGATGAAACGGTAAAGTGACAAAGAAAATAATTCTAACTTACAAAGAAACATAATAAGAACTGGATTACTAGAATCGTGATAATACTGACGGAATCGTAAAACTACAGTGATCTTACTTACTAATCGCGTGGGTTTAAACGGACACGGTGTCCGGGGTTATCGGGGAGCCGCGGAACGCGGGATCGGAGCGACGGCGGCGATTCCGCGCCTCGCCCGAGCCGCCTCGTGCAAAATGAGGCGAAGGTCTCGTCAGGGCGCTGATGCCCTGACGAGGCTTTAGGTTACAAGAGAATCTTCCGTGAGGGAGAGGACGGATGTGATTGGCCAGGGATACCCAGCCTGAGGACTCGACGAGGATGCTCGTCGTGGACGGTGATTCGCCGAGGATACTCGGCTACGGAGCAGAGCGAGGATGCTCGCCGTGATTGGCTGCAGAGCGGTATTCGGTATGGCCGGATTAGCCGAGGATCCTCAGCTAGCCGGAACGACGAGGATTCTTGTCGAGGGGAGTCTGGAGGAGGCGAATATTCTCGTCCTCTTGGGAGTCGGAGTGTGGTCGAGGATTCTCGACCTGTCGGATTCGGCGGACCGGGAAGATCTCACTCGGCGTTCCCACTGCCGGCTTATATATCCGAACGCACGGTTGGGCGGACCAATTCGCGCGCTCGGTCTGCTGGTCCGGAGCGGGAACGTTGCCGAACGCCATGAGCGGCGCGCGTGCTGCCGCGTGATCGTCACGACAGGTTAGCCTGGTGCGCGCACGTGGCGTTCTGCCGGTGTATTGCTCGGGTGGACGAAGCGGAGTGGCAGTGTGCGCGAGGTGGAGGGGCGTTTTGTTACATCACCCCCCCCCTTTGTGAGTGGCGAACTTTGACCGGGAATTCCCGCACGTAGTGGCACTGGCCATCCCGACCAAAACGGAGCGTGAAGCGGCGGTTGGCGAGACGGACCTTATACACCCTAGATATTGTGGCCGCGTAATACGGTACATACACTGTTAAGTCGTCCGTCACGCGCACGGGTATAGGCGGTCGGTCAGGGTGGCTGCCGGTTCTGTGGGTTGGCTGTACTGGTGTCGTCGTCTCCTCGTCGTTGCTCGGTGCGGTTGCGGTGGTCGCGGCTCCCGGTGTCACGTTGTTGGGGAGGGGTGGGGGCGCCGGCGGGGAACTCGGTGATCGCCTCCTGGCGGTGCGTTGGCGGCGTTACTGCATGGTGCTCTTTGCTTCCGTGCCCTAGTACTGGTTGGTAGTGCGGGATCGGCGACCTTCCGCGGCGCGTTGGTGATGGCGTGGACCCGTGGGTCGGCCGTCGTCGGTCGCGCTGGGTGCCCTGGCCCGGCCGCGGGCAGCGGTAGAGGTTCGCAGGACGCGGTGGCTGGCGCCTTGCTCGCGGGCTCCTCCTCTAAGTCAGACAATGGGTCACCGAAGAGGGCGACCAAAGTCTCCTTTCGTCTCTCTGCCGGTGCGATTCGTCGTCGTCTGGATGGCGCGGGTTGCCGTGGGTTGCCTCGCCGCTGATTGCTGTTGCTCGGCAGGGATGGCTCGGCCATGAGTGCAGCCCATTTTCTCGCATTGGCTGCGGAAGATCGCTGGATCCGCACGCCAATGACCGGTGGTGGTCTCTTCTGGGCCGGCCGGGAAGTAAGACGCTTCGCCGGTTTTGCTCCCTGTATCAGTCCTAGGGGCGGCGCACGGATGGCCAGGACCGGCTTGGCGCGGGACGGTTTAGATGGCGCAGGTGAGTCGGTCGCGACGCTGGGCGAGCCGATGGTCGTGGGCTGGTCTGCTGCCGTGGCGATGTTCTGGTCGGAGCTTGGTTTGCTCTGCCGCTGAGGTGGCGACAGGAACAGCCCTGGTGCGCTCGGCGTCGTCTCCATCATCCTCTTCCAGAGACCGTCGAACTCGGCGTCGTTGCTTGGTACGTCTAGTAGTGCGTCCAGAATTGCTTCCATAGTGGATTCGGTCTTTCTGCAGGTTCCTGGTTGCGGTGGCCCCCTTTATATATCGTTCTGGATTAGGGGAGGTAGCTCTTTCCCTTCAGGCAGTCACGCCGTCCGGGCGTGATCGGCACGAGCCCCGTTGCTGGCCGGGTCGTCGTACGTTCCTGCATTATCATCGTCGGCGTCGTCTGCTCCGGATTCGTCGGTCCCGCCATCGTCCATCATGGCGTCTACCTCGGTGTCGTCTGCGGTCGCGTCGTCTGCTTCCGCGTCGGCTGCTTCTTCGTTGGCCGCTTCCCCAAGGTCCGTCTCTGCGTGGTCTGCTCCTCGGGTCTGTTCGTGCCGGGAACCAGGCTTAAGGTCCTGCACATGCACGTGTCGGTGCCACTTGCCACGTTTATCCCGTAGATCGACGATGACTGGAGAATGAATTTTTCGGACCTCCAGCGGTCTGACGTATTTGGGCGCCAACTTTGAATTGAAGGCTTTGCCCTTGTTCGAGAGGGGATGGTCTTTTTTCCAGACTATGTCCCCTACGGCGGGTTTCCATGCCCGTCTCCTTAAATTATAATATCGTTCCTGGCGGTTGAAGGCCCTGGCGAGGTTCGTTCGGACCACCTCGTATGCCTCCTGGAGTCGTCGCTGGTTGGCGGCTGGAGCGGTTGTCGGCGCGTGTCTCGTGTCTGGGTCCCGTGGCGTCTCGAGTTCCCGTCCGTAGTTTAGGTAAGCGGGCGTGTAGCCGGTGGCATCGTGGACGGCGGTATTATACGCAAATTGCAGTGCCGGAATGTGCTGATCCCAGCGGCGATGATCCCGGCCGACGAATTATGCGATCATTGTTTTGACCGTCTTGTTGGTCCTCTCGACGGGGTTGCAGTGAGGAGCATGTACTGGAGCCGTCCGGTGGCGGATGCCCAGGTCGCGTAGCCGTTTGCGCACGTGCCCCGCCACGAATTGTGTTCCGTTGTCGGAGATCAGGGTCTCGGGGCAACCGTGACGGTAGACGACGCGGTCCGTAATGTTTTGGGCGATGGCGGTAGCGGTTGCTCGTCGCAGCGGCACCAACTCCACTCACTTGGTGAAGCGGTCTTGCAAGACCAGCAGCCAAGCGGCTCCGTTGGTGGACCGCGGGAGAGGTCCTACTAGATCGGTGGTGACCTGTTCCCAAGGCGCTTTCACGTGGGTTGCGTGCATCAGTCCGGCCGGTCGGACCTGGGCACTCTTGTGCGCCTGGCAATTGGCGCACGCCCGTACGTGACGCGCGATATCGGAGAACATCCCCGGCCAGTAGTAATATTGCGCGGCTCGGGCAATGGTTTTGGCGATGCCGAGGTGACCGGCGGCAGGGTTGTTGTGTACCCATGCCAGCACGGCCCCTCTTTCGTCGCGGGTGGGTGCCGATAGCGCACATCCCGATAGCCCACCAACCAATCATATTGACTTATCTAACCCAACCTACGGAAAATCTCTAGGCATGTGCCATTGTGAGTGGTTTGTGTGCTATCGGGATGTGCGCTATCGGGACCCACCCTTTCGTCGCGAGGCACGCATCGCTTCCATTGTGTCTCTGCGGGTTCGTCCTTAAAGTTGGTCGAGTGGAGTATACGGCGGTATAATCGACCGTGTCGGATTTCGTAGTCCGCAAAATCCCCCGGTCGCTCCCGTACGCGGATGAGCTGGCGGCGGTACGGGCACGCGGGGTGTGCTTGGTTACTGCACACGGTCGGTAACCTGGAGAGCGCGTCGGCGACCCGGTTTAGTTTTCCCGCGCGGTACCGGACGTCGAATGTGTACTGTTGGAGTTCGAGTGCCCATCGGCCGAGTCAGCCGGTGGGGGAATCCAGGCGACGCAGCCACTGGAGGGCCTAGTGGTCGGTGACGACCGTAAATTCGTATCCCTCCAGGTAACCGCGCATATGCCGGATGCCCCACACCACGGTCAGGCACTCGAGCTCGGTGGCACTGTAGTTCTTCTCCGCGCCGTTGAGCGACCGGCTGGCGTACGCGATGACGCGCTCCCCCTCGTCAAAATGCTGCGAGAGGACGGCGCCAAGACCGTACGCGCTGGCGTCCGTCTGGAGGACGAACCGGCGCGAGAAATCTGGACACGCGAGGGTGGGTGCGGAGGTCAGTGCGCGCTTGAGCTCGCGAAAAGCGGCCTCCTCGTCGGGTCCCCACGTCCATCGGGCGTTCTTTCGCGTGAGGCGGGTGAGTGGCGCGGCGGTCTCGGAAAAACTAGGCGTGAAGCGGCGATACCATGACGCGAGTCCCATGAATTGTCGGACTTGTCGTACGTTTGTCGGGGTTGGCCACTGTGCGACGGCGCGAACCTTGTCGGGGTCGGTGCGGATTCCCTGGCCATCCACGATGTGGCCCAGGTATTTGAGTTCGTTGAGGCAGAACTGGCATTTCTCCGGATTCAACCAGAGCTTGGCTTGGCGTAGTCGCCGAAAGACTTCCTGCAGGTGCTGCAGATGGTCGGAGAATGTTGCGCTGGTTACGATGATGTCGTCCAAATAGACGAACACGTGTGGTTCTAATTCTGGGCCTAGTATTCGGTCGAGTAGACGTTGGAACATTGCTGGAGCCGAATGCAGTCCGAAAGGCATGACGGTGAACTGCATTAGGCCCCGGCCCGAAACGGTGAATGCGGTAATTGGCCGGCTATCGGGCGTGAGCGGAATCTGCCAATACCCTTGCTGCAGGTCGAGCGTAGTGAGGTACCGGTCGCAGCTTGTCCAGTGTGGCGGGGATTTGCGGTAGCGGGTATGCATCCCGCTCGGTGACTTCGTTTACCTTCCGGAAGTCAATACAAAAACGGTGTTTTCCGTCCTTCTTTCGCACTATGACCACCGGGGAGCTCCACGCGCTGGTCGATGGCTCGATGATACCGACTTCTTCCATCTTGTGGACCTCTTCATCGATGATGCTTTGCATCGCCGGGTTGCGTGGTCGGTACCGTTGTTTGATTGGTACATCCGTTTTCAGCCGGATCTAGTGGCTGGCCTGGTCGGTCGGTCCTCGCACCTCCTCGAACTTCGCCAACTCCGTGGCCAGGAAGGCTTGGAGCTCTAACTCCTCTTGTGCGGTTCGCTTTACCATGCCCGGGGTCACTGAGTACGTCGTGGGTGGCGTTTTTCGGAATTGGGGAGGTGGCGGGGGTATGGTGATCTGTAGTCGGGCCCATAGGTCGGTACCTATGAGCATCGGGCTGTCTAAGGACGGAAGGATCTGGAAAGTGTGTTCGAGCTGACGGCCGGCGATTCGGAGGCGGAGTTTGACGCGGCCGGGCGTGGTAGCAGTGGTGCCGTCGGCCAGGTGGATCGCCTCTTCCTGTTCCTGAGGCCATATTCGCATTTCCCTGGCGTACGCGGCCACCTGCCGGTTGATGATAGACACTTCGGCCCCGGTGTCCAGTAAAGCGGAGATCCGGTGTCGTCCTAGGCGGACCGGTACATGAGGTCGTGGTGTGTATTTTATGTGGACTCGGGCCGAGGAGCGGTTGCGTCCCCGGCCGGTGCGGCGTTTCCCGCCCGAGGGGGACAGTCCTTCGTGAGGACGCCGTCCTTCCCGCACTGCGAGCAAAATTTGCGTCTTCTGCATTTGAATCGGCTGTGTCCGCGCTGCTTACAGCGCCAGCAGGCGGTTGCGCGGTCGTAGGGCGAGACGTTGGCGGATGTAGCGGTGTTGACTTTTTTCCTTTCGGCACGAACCTCACTCTCCCGAGCCCTGGAGATATCTTCGAATTCGGCAGCCTGGTCGGCCAGGTCGGCAAGGTCCGTAGCGTCGCTCATGCGTACGTATAGTTTGTATTCCGCCCGCAGGTTCTCGTATAGGCGGTCCACCTTTTCCGCCTGGGTAAAACCCCCGGCGTGCCGCATCATAGTAAGGGCGGTCGCGTATTTGGCGTATGCTTCGCTGGGCTGTTGTCGGCGCTCTTGTATTTCGCGCATTAGTTTGGCTTGGTATCGCCGCGGCAGATAGCGCCGTCGCAGGGCGCTGGTAAAGTCGGCCCACGTTTCCCAGGCCTCTCGCTCATTTCGATACCACGCCAGAGCATCCCCCTTCAATAATTCTGGCAGTCCGGCCTTCATCTGGTTGTCGGTGTACTGATATTCTTCTTGTAATTCCATTACGCGCTCCAAGAACGACAGAGGATCGCGACCGCCGAAGTGGCAACCCCATTTGCGTATCTGGTTCATGATCTTACTATGTGAGTGAGACTCGTTTTCGGTGACTGGTGGGGACGGGCTTGCGATTTCCGGCGCGGGCGCATCAGCAGACTGGTTCGGATTGGTCATTGCAAGGAAGTGACGGGTTACGCGGTATCGTAACTCGTCAAGTGTACCGGTCGTCTCTATCTGATAAGTTTGAGCTAATAACTCGAGCTGGTCTCGCGGTAGCTGCTCGGTCCACTCCGCGAGAGGCATTTATTTCCGGGTGCGATTATCGGTTTTAAAACGGTCCTTGTTCGGGCGCCATGTAACGCTGGTGATTTGCGGTTGCGGTAGGTGTCAGGATACGATTGCGGATAAGCTCGCCGGATTGGTCGGGTTCGGTATAATAATCGCACTCGGTATTTGGCTGACAAAAATACTAAATCTTTATTTGGACGTGATATGTACAAGTAGCCTCATAGCTTATTGCGTCTAACGCCTCGTGACAAGTGGACCCGGCCTAAGCGGGGACGCGATTGGCTCGCGGTGGTCGCGACGACCACTCGCCGCTTAGCGGTCGGAATTGCGAGCGTTGGTAACGGTAAGCGCACGGTGACGCGTGGAATAAGGAGAACGCTAGGCGAGAGCCGAGATTGAATTTCAAGACAAGAATTATAATAACCGCGAGAACACGGATGAAACGGTAAAGTGACAAAGAAAATAATTCTAACTTACAAAAGAAACATAATAAGAACTGGATTACTAGAATCGTAATAATACTGACGGAATCGTAAAACTACAGTGAACTTACTTACTAATTGCGTGGGTTTAAACGGACACGGTGTCCGGGGTGATCGGGAAGCCGCGGAATGCGGGATCGGAGCGACGGCGGCGATTCCGCGCCTCGCCCGAGTCGCCTCGTGCAAAATGAGGCGAAGGTCTCGTCAGGGCGCGGGTGCCCTGACGAAGCTTTAGGTTACAAGAGAATCTTCCCTGAGGGAGAGGACGGATGTGATTGGCCAGGGATACCCAGCCTGAGGACTCGACGAGGATGCTCGTCGTGGACGGTGATTCGCCAAGGATACTCGGCTACGGAGCACGGCGAGGATGCTCGCAGTGATTGGCTGCAGAGCGGTATTCGGTATGGCCGGATTAGCCGAGGATCCTCAGCTAGCCGGAACGACGAGGATTCTCGTCGAGGGGAGTCTGGAGGAGGCGAGTATTCTCGTCCTCTTGGGAGTCGGAGTGTGGTCGAGGATTCTCGACCTGTCGGATTCGGCGGACCGGGAAGATCTCACTCGGCGTTCCCACTGCCGGCTTATATATCCAAACGCACGGTTGGGTGGACCAATCCGCGCGCTCGGTCTGCTGGTCCGGAGCGGGAAAGTTGCCGAACGCCACGGGCGGATTGCGTGCTGCCGCGTGATCGTCACGACAGGTTAGCCTGGTGCGCGCACGTGGTGTTCTGCCGGTGTATTGCTCGGGTAGACGGAGCGGAGTGGCAGTGCGCGCGAGGTGGAGGGGCGTTTTGTTACAAGCGTATGCCGTCGAAACTATAAGAGATAGAAAAAAATGTTTTAAATGGAAGTTGAATGGCTCAAAGAGTAATTTATAACAGAGGAAAAAAAAATTTTTTTTTAAATTCTTTTTAATACTTTCCCCCACCATTTACCTATTTTTTTTAAATGTTTATTTTTTTTATAAACAAAATAAAGCTTATTTTATTACGAATTCAACGGTATATGATAAAGTTACGATACAACATTCCCATTTTCCAAAAATAATTAAAAACCTCTCTATACGCACAGTACGCGCACCCGTCCGCACTCTGCGCTACTCCCTCCAATTTCGACGTGCCTTTAATATGTTGTACAGATTAAAATAAGGGACACGTATTTTTTACACGTGTCCTAAAACACTTTTAAGGGTGAAACACCCCTTTGAAGAAAATCAGGTTTTTTCTTTCGAAGCGTGTATCGTCGAAACTATAAGAGATAAAGAAAAATGTTCTCAATGAAAGTTGAATGCATGTTTTTTTCGCATAAGATGGCAAAAATATTTCGAGGACAGTCTGTGTCTAACATGAAAACGCAGACATTGAGAAAAACATTTATTACAAAATAAAACGACACTACACTAAAGAATAACAACAATTACGGTGTTGTAAGACATTAATTTCTTGTTTAGAAGATAATATGTAATTAATATAAGTTAAACATTTATTTACTGGTCTACATGATTCAACTAGAATATTTTTTCTCTTCAACATTTTATAAATAAGGAGACTTGGATTACAAAAAATTATTACTCACACATTCCATACCTTCACTATCTAATGCCAGCTCATCAACTAATAACAAGAGAACTAACATAAAACTAATTAAAAAATTAGTTAGAAATTTCATCTATTATACTGCATTTATACAATTCAATTAATATGTTTATTAAATTCGATTAGTGTAGAAATATGCATAACCACGCTACTGGCGCGTGCACTTTGGGTCATTTCCTTACATATGTAACTCTTGAATCTATACATGTCGATACTGCCGAGACGTAAACATTTTATTTCAAGATAGGAAATTTTGTTCTCTTGTTGAACATTTAGTTCTCTTGTTGTTAGTTGATGAGCTGGCGTTAGATAGTGAAGATATGGAATGTGTGAGTAATAATTTTTTGTAATCCAAGTCTCCTTATTTATAAAATGTTGAAGAGAACAAATATTCTAGTTGAATCATGTAGACCAGTAAATAAATGTTTAACTTATATTAATTACATATTATCTTCTAAACAAGAAATTAATGTCTTACAACACCGTAATTGTTGTTATTAGTGTAGTGTCGTTTTATTTTGTAATAAATGTTTTTCTCAATGTCTGCGTTTTCATGTTAGACACAGACTGTCCTCGAAATGTTTTTGTCATCTTATGCGAAAAAAACATGCGTTCAACTTTTATTGAGAACATTTTTCTTTATCTCTTATAGTTTCGACGATACACGCTTCGAAAGAAAAAACCCAATTATCTTCAAAGGGGTGTTTCACCCTTAAAAGTGTATTAGGACACGTGTAAAAAATACGTGTCTCTTATTTTAATCTGTACAACATATTAAAGGCACGTTGAAATCGAAGGGAGTCACTTCCGTAGTGCACGAATGCGCGGACGAGTGCGCGTACCGTGCGTATAGAAAGGTTTTCAATTATTTTTGGAAAATGGGAATGTTGTATCGTAACTTTATCATATACCGTTGAATTCGTAATAAAATAAGCTTTATTTTGCTTTAAAAAAAATAAAAATTAAAAAAAAAATAGGTAAGTGGTGGGGGAAAGTATTAAAAAGAATTAAAAAAGAAAATTTTTTTTCCGCTGTTATAAATTACTCTTCGAGCCATTTAACTTTTATTTAAAACATTTTTTTCTATCTCTTATAGTTTCGACGGCATATGCTTCGAAAGAATAAAACCGATTTTCTTCAAAGGGGTGTTTCACCCCCTTAAAGTGCGTATGGGCACGTATAAAAAAATACGTGTCCCTTATTTTTATTTGTACTACAACATATTAAAAACTCGTTTTAATCTGAGGCGGACACTTCCCTGTGTTTCCTTGTAAGTACGACGACGAGTGGATTTTTACCGCCACCCTCAGTTACAATTAATTGCCGCGCTTGAGGAGCAGGGGCTCTCAATCGAGGGTTCTCAACCCGCCCTCGCGTTGAGATTATTGCGCCACATGCGGACGACGCGCGTAAGCGAATCGTTCGTTGGCGCGGACGTCGCACAAGGGTTACTGGACATCGGACATCTAAATCTCCCCGAGGAGGAGGTACCGCGACCGGACAGTCCCTTCGAGGCTGCGATGAGGCCGCTGGCGAGCGTGCACGCGTCCGGGGGTGGCAGGGGACGTCGACCACCGGGATCGAATGACGCGGCCGCCGCTTACAACATCATGCGGCGTTGGAATTTAAAGTTTTTCGGCGCGCGGGGGGAGGACGCGGAAACTTCTTTATTACGAATTGAGGAGGGCTGCGAGTTGATACTGGTCGACGATGCCGACATATTGCAATGCCTACTGTTCTTTCGAGTGTCGCACTTCATTGATTCCGTGCTAAGCGCGCGAAATTAACGACGTGGGTTATGTTCAAGGCGGCATGTCGTGCGCGATTCAGGGATCCCGACTTCCCGCCCTTGCGGGATGAAATAATGCGACGCACCCAGGGTGAGCGCGAAACGGTTGTGGATTATTTAACGTGTCTGAATGCGCTTTTTGGCCGTCTCTCACTCCCGTGGAGTGAGGAAGAGAAGATTGGTTACGCACACCGCCACATGTTGCCGCGCTTGCAGACCACGGTGCCGCGCGATTCGGTCGATTTAGAGTTACTCGAATTATTGGCGGCGCGCGCGGAAAGTTGTTGTCGGGCAGCCTTAAGTTATCGGGCACCTCCACCGGAACGATCGCTATTCCCCGATCTAGCTTATCGTTCTTCAAAGGAGGGACGCGGAGGAAAATTGAATGATACTCTCGCGGCATTAGAAATCTCGGGTTTAGATGAGAGTGAGAGAGCGCCGCGTGCGGGGAGGGGGAAGAAAGCAAGGGCTCGCAGTGACTCTGCGACAGCCGCGTCCGCGTCGATCACCGCCGTGGCAGGTACTCCGACCGCCACCCCGTCTACAAGTGTGCCCCGTAGCAATCCCGGCAAATGCTGGAATTGCGATCAGACTGGCGCGTGACTGCAAATCCGCTCCGCGCACGCACTGCTATCGGTGCGGCAAGGCGGGAGTGACGTTGCGTACGTGCCCCGATTGTGCGGGAAACGCCTAAGGGAGTCGGAGAAGAGGGAAAACACGACTCCTGCCAATGCATCCGCGATAATGTAGTGATACCGGTGCGCGCAGATTTTGTTTATAATTCGTTGAGGGCGAGAGAATCGTGCTTCTCCTTCGTTCGCGTCAAGGGTAATGAGGTTCGCGCTTTGTTAGATTCCGGGTCGAGTCGTACGTTTTTAGGTTTGGCCGCTATTGAATTAGTGCAATCGTTGGGATATCGGTTTCGTCGGGCTAGGGACCGCCGCGTGACAACTGTGACCAGTCAGACGACACGGGTGAGGGGGGAGGTCGAGGTGCCTCTCGAAATTGAAAACCGCACGCGTACTTTGAGCACGTATGCGTTGCGAACGTTAGCGTTACCGTGTATACTAGGAATGAACTTTTTGACAGCTTTTGGTATTATGGTTAATTTTGCGGGAAGCACATGAGGATTCGCGGATAATACCACGCGACAATATCCCCTGGAAATCGAGACCACGAGCTCGCTGTCGGCAGCGCTCGCGCGAGGGGATACTGGGCCCGAGCAGGGTACGGGGGAAAATCTCACCGAGCGACAGGGAAGCTTGCGAGATTCGACGCCCAAAGAAGCGACCGATATCGTAAGGTACCCACCAAGAGAAGGGGGGACGTCTACTGCTTGCAAACGCGCAAAGCTACAGGGCGGTTTGAAAGAACTATCGGCCGAGGAGAGCGCGCGGTTATCGGAATTTTTAGCGTCGGAGATATCGGACGTTCCCGCGAAACTCGGAGCGACATCGCTGACGGAACACCGTATAGATGTCGGCGGGCACGCGCCCATTAAACAGCGTTATTACCCCATGTCGCCAAGGGTACAGGAAGCGATCTAGCCGAGGTCGATTCGATGCTTGAGTCCGGTATTATCGAACCCTCGAGTAGCGCGTGGTCGACGCCCATCGTAATGATCAAAAAACCAAACAACACGTATCGCTTTTGTTTAGACTTTTGCCGGTTGAACGAGGTATCAAAGAAAAATGCGTACCCCCTGCCATATATGAACGCGATTTTGGATAAATTTCGGCCGGCCGGTTACATTTCGACCATCGACCTTAGCCAGGCTTATTTACAGATTCCGTTAGAGAAAAATAGTAAAGAGTACACCGCGTTTACGGTACCGGGAAAAGGACTCTTTCAATTTACGCGAATGCCATATGGCCTAACGGGAGCGCCCGCAACGTTTCAGAGGCTTTTAGATCGTTTGATAGGTCCGGAGATGGAACCGCATGCTTTTGCCTTCTCGACGATATCGTTGTTGTGACACGGACTTTTGAGGAACATCTTACGTGGTTAGACAAAATATTTGCGCGTATTAGAGAAGCAGGGCTCACGATTAACCCGGAGAAAAGTAAATTCTGCCGCTCCCAAGTGAAGTATCTCGGTTTTCTCGTGCAAAGCGAAGGGTTAACGGTGGATCCAGAGAAAACCGCCACTATCGTTCAGTATCCTCCGCCGCGAAACGTTAAACAATTGCGCCGTTTCATAGGAATGGCGTCCTGCTATAGACGATTTATACCGCAATGCGCGACGCGGATGGAACCGCTTACGAGTCTTTTAAAGAAGAATCGCTCTTGGGTGTGGGGGGAGACTCAAAAGCAAGCTTTTGAGTCAATTAAATTTTGTTTGATCACTCCACCCACGCTATTGTGTCCGGACTTCGACCTACCATTTTTGCTGCAAACCGATGCAAGTTCTGTGGAGTTAGGCGCGGTGTTAGCGCAGAAAAACGAGGACGCGGAACATGTAATTGCCTACGCAAGCCGCGCGTTGTCGGAAGCGGAAAGAAAATATTCCACCACGGAGTTGGAATGTCTGGTTATCGTGTGGGCTGTCAAAAAGTTTCGTCTCTCTTTAGAAGGATATCAGTTTATAATTATAACGGACCATAGTAGTTTCCGGTGGCTACACAATTTAAAAAACCCGACTGGTCGTCTGACGCGGTGGGCACTCGAAATCCTTGAATATGATTACGTGATAGAGCATAGAAAGGGTGCGATGCACCACGTGCCGGATGCACTTTTGAGACTTCACGAAGGTGAAGAAACGGACTTTTGCGCTGCGGTCGTGGCGGATGACGCGTGGTACAACTCGAAGGTTGAGGAAATAGCACGCCACCCGCGACGTTACCCAGAATGGCGAATGTTCAACGGCGAGATGTATTTTAGAAAGGACCTGCGCGTACGCTCCCGGGTCGGCACAAGTTATCGTTACGGCCGCCGTGGTCGGGCTGTGGCTCCGATGCGGGGGGTGTTATCCACCGCCGTGGTCTTCTTCTTCTTTTTTTTTCTTCCTCTTCTTCTGCGTGGTACCCTGCCCTGCGACATCATTGGCAGGGAGAGCACCCAGTTCGCGGAGGACGGCCGGGAGGACCCTGATTAGGGCCTCGCGAAGGCCGTCCTCCGTTATTACCTTCTTCTTTTTCCTTCCTTCCTCCCCTCTCTCTCTTCGTGTGAGTATCGCTTTGACGTGCCTTTTCTGCTCTATCGCTTTCGAAGCTTTGCTGCCGCTTTTTGCCCTCCGGGGCTGCTTGTTGCAGGTCTCTCCTGTCAAGAGCTTTTTTTGCTTGGCGCCTGCCTCCTGGGTGAGAATACCTGCGCCGTTTCCGCTCTCCTTTCACGGCTTTTAATCTATTGGTACGTCATAACCTCACTTTCACCGGTGGTCGCGCGCGCCGTCATCCAGACGAGTCTGTTCGTGCATGCTGATTTGCGGACCGCTCTCGCCTGCGCGCGCCGAGCTTGAGTACGTTCGTAAGTCGCCAGCCAATCGGCTTCTCTCACTGGACAATCAGCCTCTCTTTCCAGCCAATCAGCTTATCCTTCGTCGCCATGATGCTTGCGTGTACGGTTTGTAAGCGCTATATTTCCATCACTGATGCCTTGTGCTGCGACCGCAATCCCAAGCACATCTATCATGAGGTATGTGCGTCAAGCCTGCTGGATCGTGCGTCGCGGTCCGATTCCCTGGTGCTTCCATGTCCTGCTTGCCGTGATTTGGGTCTCGTTGGGGGCCTGTCTGATTCCCGTGGCCCGATGCCTGCGAATGGCGGAGCCACGTCAACTGCTCTTCCTCCCTCGGATCTCAGGGATCTTATCGCCACTGTACTGGCCAAGGTGGAGGGCATTGAGCGCAGTCTGCAGGATCTTTCGGCCATGAGGGATCAGCTGCGAGAGCTTCCCGCCATGAGGACGCAGCTGGCTTCCCTCGAGAGAGGCGTCCAACAGTCTCTCGGTACCATCTTATCCAAAACTGAGGAGTTGGCGGCATCTGTGTGCCGGGTCGATGCGAGGCAGGCTGCTCTAGATGCCCGTGTTTGCGCCCTGGAGGCGCGACCTCCCGGCGGCCCGGGCATGACATCTGGCGACTTCGAGGAGCGTCTGGAGGCGCTCGAGCGCGCCAAACTAAACAATGAGCTTATCTTGTTTGGCGTTAAAGAGCTCCCCTCCGAAGACTCTCGCGCCGTCGCGATTGGCGTGGCTTCCGCACTCGGGATAGAGGCCTCTCCCGATGTGATTTCTGCCACTCGTATTCCATCCAAGGGGAACCGACCGCGACCGATCATCGTCAGGCTCTCCTCCAGTGAGGCGCGTAACCGATGGATATACGGAAAGAGAGCCAAGGGCATCCTCGAGGGTGCCGAGGTGTCGGCTGAGCTCTCCGGTTCCCGAGTTGACGTCAACGAGAGACTGACATCGTCAGCGAGGACTATCTTTGGCGAGGCTAGGCGTGCGGTGCGCGGCGGTAGGCTGCACCGCGGCTGGGGCCGCAACGGCCTTGTATTCATCCGGCGACACTCGGACACATCACCCATCAGAGTTCGCCATCTTGGACACCTCGACAGCCTCACAGCCGGCCCTCCGCCCCCCGCTGCCGCCGGGGACGCCGGAGGTTCGGCGACTTCTTCTGCCGCCTCCACTTCGGCGACCTCGTCCTCGGCGCCTCGCCTTCCGCGGGCGCCGGCTGTCGAGCCTCGTGTGCCCTCGGCGGCGTCCGGTGGCGCGCCTGGGGCCGGCTGTGCGGCTGTCGTCCCGCCCTCGTCCGCGCGTAGGACCTGACGGACCTCGGTTGCCAACTCTGCTGCTACTGGATTCCTCCGTCTCTGCCATGTCAACTGCCAATCCCTCCTCCCCCATTTCATCGAGTTTCGCGACTATTTTTCTCGCAATCGCTTCGACATCATCGCTATGTCCGAGACGTGGCTTAAGTCCCCTGCTACTGACGATCTGGCTCGCCTCCCTGGTTACTCGCTCTTGCGGGTTGACCGTGTGGGTCGGGGAGGAGGGGGGATTGGTGTCTACGTGTGCGACGGGCTGTCCGCGAACGTGCTTGCCACCTCGCCCGCGCGCTACTGCGGCCAGCCCGAGTACATGATCGTGCGTATCTTTGCAGCTGGTCAGAGGCCGTTCCTTTTGGCTGTCGTCTATCGGCCACCCAAGCTGGGTTATCTGGTCACTTTTCAGCAGGAGTTCGAGGGACTTCTCCCCTCCTTCCCAGCGGCGGTCGTAATAGGCGACTTCAACATTGACTTAAACCGCCAGTCTCATGACGCCGCCTCCCTACGCGACTTCTGTCAGAGCAATCGTCTGCACATTATTCCGTTCTCCGACACCCACCATACTGCTACATCTCACTCCCGCATAGACCACTGCCTAGTCAGCAATCAGTCCTTCGCGTTGTCTCACCATCAATACGCCCTTCCCTTCCTGTCTTGCCACGACCTCATCGAGGTAACCCTCAACTGCAACTTTAACAGACTTCCGCCTCGCGTCATCTCTGCTCGCAATCTCTCCGGTATCAACCTTGAGACGCTCTCTCACTGTCTGGTCTCCCTTGACTGGGATTCTTTTCACCAGTCCACTGCATTGGACGACAAGGTTGATGCCTTCACTGCCCTTCTTCAGACCGCTCTCGACGCCGTTGCTCCACTCCGCACCTTTCGCGCTAGGAGGCCTCCAGCTCCTTGGATTGACAGGAACATTCGCTTACTCATGAACGAAAGAGACTCGGCCAGGAGAGCTCTTCGTCGGTGTCCCACTCTTGCTAGGTTGGCCACCTTCCGATCCCTGCGTAACAGGGTGAATATCCTTCTGGACACTGCCAGAAGCGGCTATCTCGGTTGGCGCTTGGATTCTGCAGCATCGCCCGCTCGGCTGTGGTCTGAGTTACGATCACTGGGTCTTGCCAAATCTCGCTCCTCCTCCTCGACACTTGACCTCTCTCTTGACCAACTCAACTCCTTTTTCTGCTCCGCTCACCTCTCTCCTCTCTCCCCTCATCCTCTTACCTCCTTCCCTCTGTCGATCCCTCTCTCTCCTCTCAGCTCTTCCCTATCTTCATCTATCTCCTTATTCGATCCCTCTTTATTTTACTTTCTACATATCACGCCCATTGTCCTCCATAGGGCGCTCATCAGATGCTCCTCTAATGTTGCAGGTCCTGACAGCTTGAGTCGCCGCTTCATTCTTGATTGTCTCCCCTTCATCTTCCATATTATCCTCAATCTCCTGAACTTATCATTGAACTCCTCCACTTTTCCTTCTTCTTGGAAGCGCTCCCACATTATCCCTCTTCCCAAGGTCAAAACTCCCTCCTCTCCTTCCGACTTCCGTCCTATTTCTCTCCTTTGTTTTCTCTCCAAGATCCTCGAGCGCATCGTTTTCGATCAGCTTTCTTTCCATCTTTCCTCTCTCCATCTCCTCGATCCTCTCCAATCCGGCTTCCGCTGCGGTTACAGCACTCCGACTGCGCTCGTCAAGCTGGCGAATGACGTTAGGCGGGCCGTCGATCAGAGAAAGGTCACCCTCCTCATCCTATTCGACTTCTCGAAGGCCTTCGACTATGTCAGTCACGAGCTGCTTCTGCGTAAGCTTCCGCACTTCCACATCTCTCGCCCCGTCCTTCGCTGGTTCGAGTCTTACCTCTCTGGCAGGTCCCAGCGTGTCCGCGGTCACGACGGCTTCTCTTCTTGGAGTCCTATCCAAGCAGGCGTTCCTCAGGGCACCGTTATCGGCCCCCTGCTTTTTGCTCTATTTATTAATGACCTGAGGACAGTGATTCGCCACAGTCGACATCTACTCTACGCGAACGATCTGCAGATCTACCTGGACTTCTCTCCTGCCGATCTCGAATACGCGCTTGGGAGGATCAGAGAGGACATCTCCGCGATAGAGCAATGGGCTCGCAACAACCGACTTACCCTGAACGCCATGAAAACTAAGGCCATCCTCCTAGGTAGTGCTCGTTATGTCAATAATATTCTTGCAAACAACAACATCGTTTTGGAAATTAACGGCACTCCTATCGAGGTCACCGATCGGGTGGTCAATCTTGGCTTGATCTTCACCAGCACTCTTAGCTGGAACGAGCAGGTCAGGTCTGTGTCCCAGCGCATGAATGGCGTACTCTGGCGCCTCAAGTATTACCGGCACTGCCTCTCACGTCCCCTGCGCGTTTGCCTCGTGTCCTCTCTGATTTTCCCTATCTTCGACTATTGCTCTGCCGTCTTAACAGACCTCACTGGGTCGCATCGCCTTCAGCTCAGGCGTCTGATGAACACTTGCGTACGCTTCATTTGCGACCTCCGCTGGGATAATCACGTCTCACATTTTTATTCCCAGCTTGGCTGGCTGCGGGCGGATGACAGGCGACTTTACCTCTTCGGCTGCTTCATCTTCGCCATCCTCCGTACCGGCATCCCTCCCTACTTAGCTTCCTTGCTCTTGCCCTGTCCAAGACCCAGAGCTGCCTCCAGAGCTTCCCCACTGGACCTTGCGATCCCCTCCTGCCGCACCTCTACATTCCAGCGTTCCTTTGCTTTTACCGCTCCCTCTTTCTGGAACTCTCTCCCTATTGCTGTTCGCAGCGCTGAGTCTACTCGCTCTTTCAGACGTGGCCTCTTCAATTTTTTGCAGCAGTGTGATGCATCTCAGTCCCAGCCTCCGCTTTAATTCTCATGCTACTCTACCTTATTTTATTCTCTCTTGTTCTACGCATATTCCCTAATTATTACTTTTATTATTTTTGTCTTTTCTTCTTTTGCGGCAATATACATATTTATTTTCTTTCACTTATTGTTTTTTCTTTGCTATTCAATCTTTGTATATTTATGTATTTTGTTTCTGAGCACTTCTTAGTCTTTATTTCTATTTTTGTTATTGCAATACTTTATCTGTATTCTATGCATCGTTATTCTACTTTAGTTGTTTTATTATTATTTTTTATTTTTTATGTTTATAATTTAGTCTTAAGTCGACACTTTTCTTCTTTTTCTGTTTTTGCTATGTATCTGCCTGTCCTTAGAGGGCTTGCCCTAGGACAGTAATAAACGCCTATTCATTCATTCATTCATCCATCCGTCCCGCCCCCGTCACAGGGCGTGAGGGAGGGGGGAGGTGTGGAAAGGAGGAGGGAAGGGCGGGGCCAACCCGTCCGCCGCGTTTGATAGGGGGTTCAGCTGTTTGCGAACCCCCCTGAGCGGCGGACGGTAATATGGGTCCTTCAGCTTTTTCACGCTGACAATCACCGGTTTTCGGGTAATTGCAGCGTCGCTAGTCGCTCCGACGGGGGGTCTCTCCGTCCTCGCGTCCGGAACTGTCGGACGCGGCGGGTCGGGGATCTCCCCCGTCAGAGCGTCCACCACCTCTGTGTCGAGGTCCAGGTCTGTCTGGACCTCGACATCGGTGTTCCTGTCCCTTAATGTGGAGGAGTTTTTCTCCTCGAGCAGCGCGACCCTGACCCGTAGCTGCCCCAGCTCGGCCTCCAATTTGTGTTTTTCGGAGGCCCACCTGGCCCTAGCCTTGTCCAGGGTCGCGCTGTCTTCCCTACGCTGACGCTCCTCTCCTCCCTCCTCCTGCCTGGCCAAAATTGTGGCCAGGCCGGCGGTCAGCTCGGTGTATGCCAGCCAGAGGTCTTTGCGGATCGGTCCCTGTATATTAGTGGACCTCTCCACAGACTTGGCCAGCATACCCAGCCCCTGTGTCATGACGCCACTACTGCAGTCGGCTGCCGTTCTAGCTCCTCGGCGCGCTCGAGGGCTTCATTGTTCGCCCTCGTGGCGCGCTCCGAGGTGGGCTTAATCTCGGGATCCAATATGGCCCTATGGTCCCGCTTGATCTTTCTCGCTCTTTCCGCCTCAGCTTTTTGGGCCAGGGCCTCCGCTGTAAATTTCCCCTCGTGAGAGGGGTCTTTAGCGGGTCTCCCGCGCCCCTTTTTAGGGGGATACTCTTCCGAGTCGGAGGAGGACAGAATTGTGTTCTTTGCCGTCCTCCGCCTCGACCTTTTCCTGGTATGTTCCCAGGGCCCGGCTCCCTCGGCCTCGACGTCCATGAATACGTCATCGTCCGAGGGCAGCGGGGTCACGGAACTGGCCGACAGTGAGGCTTCACCCCTCCTCACTCCGGATGGTCCCGGCTCAGTCCCTGGCCCGGTATTTACCGGGTCGGCACTGCAGCTATCGGGCTTTCTGCCCTTGCTGCAGGCCGGGCCCGGTTTAGTGCCGTGGTGGCCATCTCTCGCTCCTTTTTCATAAGGGGCGGGAACTCCCGTGTGTTGTACGGGGGGGGGGGTGCCTGCGTTTTGTTGGTGTACACAGCATCCTGTGCATCGGTTGGGCTGAATAATTCCAGCCCTCCGGCACCGGTGCTGGGTCCACGTTTATACTTAGAAGGGTCTCTCCCTTCGGCGAGTGAGACGTCACCCTTAAGATCTGGAAGGGATGAAGAAGTTTTCATCCCTCCCAGGCCACCCCGCGAGCGGACGCTCGCCTCCACGTCACCCCTGGAAAGGATGACTATCGGCACTTTATGTTGTGATGATGAGTTCATTATTAAAGAAGATCCCACTCCCCGTGGCGGCTGCACCGACCGGCGTATCTCCCACTCCGCCCCAATACGCGTATTGAGGAGGAGTGCCCCGGGTACTCCCGGGGGGTCGGCTTATGGCGCGGGCACCGGGAATGTAACATCCGGTGCGCTGGCCTCCAGCCCCTTACACACCCATACGGAGGAGCCATCAAGGGCTCGCCCCGCATGGGCTTTCAGGGGTCCCCCGCCTCCGACAGCGGGGGCACCGTCACGGGTGGCGCCACCCGGGGGGCCCCACGGACGGATCGGGTAACGGAAGCGACGCCCTTCCGCACCCTAACCGCCGTGGCGACCAGCACGTCCACCCAGGGGGAGTGACAACAGGGACTGACCGATGTCGAGGGACTGACCGATGTCAAGGTCCAGACAGACCTGGACCTCGACGACACGGTACTGGGCGCCCTGACCGGAGGAACCCGCCCACAGGGACCGCCGGAAGACATGGACAGGGTGGAGCCCCCCGTTGAGGAGCCCCCTGCCCACGCAGAGACCACCCGGCACAGAAAGTTGCCGGTAGTGGTTTCCACGGAAATACTTAAGGAACAATACTTCCGTCCGCCGCTAAAGGGGGTTCGTAAGCAGATGAACCCCCTGTCAAACGCGGCGGACGTGAGAGTGGCCCCCGCCCTTCACTCCTCATTCCCTCCCCTCCCTCCCTCCTCAAGACCGTTGGAGAGGGCGGGACGGATGGGGGGTGAAGAGAAGAGAAGGAAGAAACCGATCACGGAGGACGGCCTTCGGGAGGTCCTGAACAGAGTCCTCCCGGTCGTCCTCAGGGAGATGGGACTTCTCCCGATCAAGAGGGCCGTGGAGAGGCCCAAGACGGCCCAGTCTGGGGGCAAGAATATGCCCCGACATTCTCAGTCGTTCTCCAAGGCCTGTCGTCGTGGGGGGAGACCTCAATGCCCACGCTGTGGCTTGGGGCTCCCCCCGCACAGACGTGAGGGGCCGCCTCGCTCTAGAGTTTGCGGCGGGGCTCGGCCTGGTCCTTTTGAACCGGGGCCGGGTCAGCACCTACGTGGGGGCCGGGGGAGAGTCCATTGTCGACGTGACATGGGCCTCCCCCGGGGCCCTAAACAGGGTCCAGAGATGGACAGTGGAGACCGGCTCCCTCGGAGAGACGTCTGATCATAGGCTTATCTCCATGGAGCTGGTCTCCCCCCCCCCCACGGAGGTGCGTGAGCACCTGGATGGATGAAATCGATGGGTCTTGAGGAAACTTTTTTTTTTTTTTTTTGTTAACGGAGAGGAAATGCATTATCGCATATCCCAGGCCCCGGGGGAGGCCTAGTGGTTATGTGGGACTCTTCCCCGCCGACGACGTGTCGGCGGGGACATACCCACTAAAACCTCTCCGGGTGTCCTGCCCTGGTCCGTGACTGGGGGGCTAAGGGAAAGCGTGCAGCATGCTTCCGGAGCCTCCCGGACCCAGTCGGCCTAGGCCGATTCGACACGCCGGGTGTACCCTAACGTGGGCACACCCGGCAGGGCTTGTGGGCCTGATCTGCCCTAGGTCGGGGGAGGGGGACACCAGCCCCCCCGCCTCTTCCCCTGATGGTTTGGGGGTTAAGCCCGGGGTATCCGGCCCCCGCCGCAGCCCCGGGCCTCTTCGCGCCGCGCTGACGGCGGCGCGGTCCTCCTAACTACCCTGGGGGCGGAGAAAGAGAAACTTCCCTCTCCCCTCCCGGCGAGGCAGAGGGGGGTACGTCTGCGCGTTACATCGCAGAGTCGTCCCCCCCGGACCGTCAGGTCGGGTCTGCCTCGCCGGGTTCACCGTTATAGCGAAGGGCCCCCCATCCTCCCGCGACTGCGCGTCCCGAAGGCGGGGCCGGCAGCCACTGGGGAGGAGGGTCGCCCCTCTCTGTGTTAGCGCCGTCGCTCTCCTCCTCCTCCCTAATTGCGTGAAGGGAGGGGGCGACGGCAGCTGATCGCCCGCACCCCCGCCGCCTTTTGGCTGACGGGCCACTGCGGCCTGAGGGGCGCGGGGCGGGTCTTCTTCTTCTTCGGGGCGGCCGGGGGGGGGGAGCCAAGGGGGGTCATGGCCCCCGTCCCCGCTACCCCTGTCTCCGTTGTTTTCACCGGGGGGCATGCGTCCCCCCGGCCTCCTCTCCCTGATGGTTTCGGCCTCCTCCTTCTGCCGCATTACTTGCTCGCAGAAGGAGGAGACCGCCACCCAAGCGCTCTCCCTGCGGACCATCTGGGGTCTTGAGGAAACTCGACCCCGAAGCCCTCGAGGTCAGTCTCCTTGCCTCCACTTGGCAGGAGGGAGGGGCTGACCTCGGAGCCGAGGAGAAGGCGGAGCGCATCTGTGAAGCTATGTCGCGCGCATGCGACGCCTCCATGCCCCGCAGCAGACCGATGGCGCGCCGTGCCGCCTATTGGTGGTCCGCGGAGCTTGTCCAACTGAGGCGAGCTACCGTGGCCGCCAGGCGGACACACACACGCGCTAAGCGGCGGGGCATGGAGGAAGAGCTGACAAACGCAGAGGCGGTCCTCAGGGAAGCCAGGAAGGCCCTGAGGACCGCCATCGCGCGGGCGAAGGCTGCGGCCTGGGAGGAACTCCTCTCCGAGCTGGATCGCGACCCATGGGGGAGACCTTACAATATTGTGAGGAAAAGGCTCCGTCCGTGGGCGCCTCCAATCTCGGAGACGCTGGACCCCCAGTTCCTCGGAACGGTGGTGAACACCCTATTCCCCACCAGGGGGAAGGACATACCGAAGAAGACCGGCCCTCCCCCGGGATGGACCGAGGAACTGGAGGTGTCCAGACACGAGATGGTCGCGGCCTTCGCTCGTATAAATGGCAGAAAGGCGAAGGCGCCCGGGCCGGACGGAATACACGCCAAGGTCTGGGCCCGGGCGTCTTCGATAATAGGGGAGGCACTTCGTGTCACGTACACGAAGTGCCTCCGTGAAGGAACATTCTCCAGGAGGTGGAAGAGGGCCCGGCTTGTCTTCCTCAAAAAGGAGGGCAAGCCAGCGGAGAGTCCCTCCGCATACAGGCCCCTTTGTATGCTGGATGATGCGGGTAAGATTTTCGAGCGAATCATCGCCAACCGCATCATCCGGCATATGTCCCGGTATGGTCTCGAATTGTCCCCCGGACAATATGGATTCCGAGAGGCGAGATCGACCGTCGATGCTATACGACAGGTCCGATCCCTCTCGGAGTCCATCACGGGGGACGGGAAGGTGGCGTTGGCGGTATTCTTGGATATTGCCAACGCCTTCAATAGTATACCGTGGGGCGAGGTAGTGGCGGCGCTTAGCGAACACTTTCGCCTGCCGCCCTACCTCGTCGCCATCGTTCGGGACTACTTCCGGGACAGGGTGCTGGAGTTCCGGGATAAAACCGGACTCCAGCAGCGGAGGGACATGTCGTGCGGCGTTCCGCAGGGGTCCGTGCTAAGCCCCCTGCTATGGAACGCATACGACAAAGTGCTCCGTGTGGCCCTCCCCCCTGGCTGCCACGTCGTTGGTTACGCGGACGACACGTTCGTGGTAGCCCTGGGAGCCTCCTGGGTGATGGCAATTGCCATGGGCAATTGGGCAGTCAACTGCGTCGTCGGCTCCATCAAAAGCCTAGGCTTGAGGGTGGCCCCGGAGAAGACGGAAGCCATTTTTTTCCATAATGGCTCTTCCCGGGTACCGCCCCGGGCCTTCGTCCGGGTGGACAACACCCGGGCCCGAGTGGGGGCAACCCTCAAATACCTGGGGTTGCAACTGGACGGTCGCTGGGCCTTTGTCGAGCACTTCGACGAATTGGCCCAGCGATTGGGCAAAATGACGGGTGCCCTTCTGGGGTTGATGCCCAACCTCCGAGGCCCGGGAGTAGGTGCGAGGCGCGCATACGCCTAGGCGGCCATGGCCGGGGCCCTGTACGGGGCCCCGGTCTGGTTTCGCGAAGCGTTGGCCAGCCGCCGCATAAGGGATGTGCTGCACGCCGTGCAGCGGCGGCTGGCGCGGAGAATCGTACGCGCCTATCGCACCGCCCCTAGCGCGGCGACCTTAGTACTGGCGGGACTCCCCCGCGGAATTCACGGCCGACGCCCTGGCATGGTCATATGCCAGGGCGAAGGCCGTCCGCCTGCAGGGGGAGTGGTTACCCCCAGGGTCGCCGCGCTACTGCGAGAAAGGGCTCGCCGGCGGGCCATGAGGTCTTGGCGGGAGAGTCTCGCCAATGACCCGCCGGCGGCGGGATCTCGGATCTTGGAGGCCGTCCTACCCCACTTGGACGAATGGGTGGGCCGCCCCTGGGGCGGCTTGTCTACCGGACGACACAGGTACTCACCGGGCATGGCTGCTTCGGTGAGTACCTGTGCAGGATAAGGAAGGAGCCGACGCCGCAGTGCCACCACTGCGAGGCCGACAGGGACTCAGTGGCCCGTCAGCCAAAAGGAAGCGGGGGTGCGGGCGATCAGCTGCCGTCGCCCCCTCCCTTCCCACAATTAGGGAGGAGGAGGAGAGCGACGGCGCAAACACTGTGAGGGGGCGACCTTCCTCCCCTGCGGCTGCCGGCCCCGCTTTTGGGACGCGCAGCCGGGCGCGGAGGGGGCCCGTCGATACAATTGAGAACCCGGCGAGGCAGACCCGACCTGACGGTCCGGGGGGACGACTCTGCGATGTAACGCGGAGCCCTACCCCCCTCTGCCTCGCCGGGGAAGGGGGCGAGGGAAGTTTCTCCCTCCCTCCCCCCAGTGCAGTTAGGTGGACCACGCCGCCGCCAGCGCGGCGCCGAAGAGGCCCGGGGCTACGGCGGGGGCCGGATACCCCGGGCTTTACCCCCAAACGATCAGGGGAAGAGGCGGGGGGGGCTGGTGTCCCCCTCCCCCGACCTAGGGCAGATCAGGCCCAGCCCTGCCGGGTGCGCCCACGTTAGGGTGCACCCGGCGTGACGAATCGGCCTATGGCCGACTGGGTCCGGGGAGCTCCGGAAGTATGCTGCACGCGTTCCCGGAGCCCCCCAGTCATGGACCAGGGCAGGACACCCGGAGAGGTTTTAGTGGGTATGTCCCCGCCGACACGTCGTCGGCGGGGAAGAGCCCCACATAACCACCAGGCCTCCCCCGGGGCCTGGGGTACGCGGTAACGCATTTCCTCTCCGTAAATAAAACAAAAAAAAAGGGGGGGGGTGACAACTCCCCTGGGGGGACAAGGCTCCGGCCCATCACCCGCTTCGGAAGGGACGCCGTCGCGGAATACCGGGCCAGCCAACACAGCCCTAGGCCCCGCCTCGGAATACTTCCGAGCGGCCCTGGGGCCAGTCCAGCCCGTAACCTCGGGGAGGGTTTCCCACAAGGAACGCGCTGGACTGTCCTCCATCGCTCCGACCCTGCCCCGGAATATTTCCGGGCGGCCCGGAGACGGCCCAGCCCGTTGGGTCCGGTAAACCGGGGTTCCAGCGGCCTGTCTCGTCCGATTAGGGGCGGCGAGGAGCTCCGTTCCGGGACGAGTCCCTTCCCGGAAGCTCCTCGCCGTTGTCCGCACACGCCCTTGGCCCTGCCTTGGAAAAGTCCGAGCGGCCCAAGGGCCGCCCCGACCCGATTCATCTGGGAGAGTTTCCCATGATTCACGCGCCGGGACACCCCCGCCGCTCCGACCTTGCCCTGGAATACGTCCAGGCGGCCCGGAGACGGCCCAGCCCGGCGGGTTCGGTAACACCGAGGTCCCGCCGGCCCGTCCTACCCTTGAGGAGCCAGCTCTCCCCGTGCCAGGACGCGAGCCGTGTAAACGACACCGTCCCCAGACACAGGGATCACCAGCCCCTCCTTCTCTAGTGCCCGCCGCGCTAAGACGCTTTGGGCACTGCAACTGCCTTCTGGAGGAAGACAGGTGCCTTCCCGGTGACCTCTTAGACCCTCCATCTCTCCTCGCCCGAAGGCGACTCGAGGAAGAGGGCAGCCCCCTCACCACGTCAAGGTGGGTCACCATCGAGGGGGACGGCAAACTATACCTTTAAATAAGATTTATTGAAGTTGATATTAAAAGTTGAATGGATAATTACACTTGAATATAAAATTTGTCTCAAACAAATAATACGTTTTTAATACTAATTCTAATTAATCTAATTAACGAAAAATCATTGTATAAAAGCAAGTTATTTTATGTACCCTGATAGCCATGCATATTTTGCAAAATCAGGCAACTTAATGCTGAGCATGAATTTTCGACTAGTTGCTGTGTATTTGCTGAAAATGTAATGCATAGTCCTACATATTCAACAACATGAGAGCAGATTTGCGACATTTTATGTCAGCAGATTCAAAGCAAACGGAGAGCAATTGTTGCTTACTCTGTTGCCAACAAAATGACTTCTATTCGTGGAAAACATTTTGCTTTATCAATCATTTTCAACAACATAAGAGCAACGTGACGATTATATAA
Organism: Solenopsis invicta; assembly: GCF_016802725.1. Taxonomy (NCBI): domain Eukaryota; kingdom Metazoa; phylum Arthropoda; class Insecta; order Hymenoptera; family Formicidae; genus Solenopsis; species Solenopsis invicta. The sequence continues at coordinate 13,308,887 of NC_052667.1, forward strand.
AAAAGATAATGATGCTGTGCTTTTGTCGTGTATTTATTAAAAACATTAAATATATTAATTATTGTCTTGTAGCCAAATAAAATATCGAAAATGATTTGTGTGTTTGCGCGAGCGTGTGTAATGTAATAAATAAACAGGAGTGGATTAATTATTATTTGGTTATTAGATTGGATTGAAATGGATTTAACAAGTGAGTGCTGGCGTCACCGCTAGGCGGCCACGCCGCGGGAGATTTTCTCGTGAGTCGAGTGCGGCCACAGGCGTTATATCTAGGTGCCACCGCGGTGGACACCCCAGTTTATATTTCCGTAAGCTCTTAGGACTTGCTTGTTGTAAGCTCGAGACGAATACTCGCTTTTATTCTTTTCAAACGTGATGTGTGTGTGGAACCTTGGTCCACATAAAATTTTATATTTTTATATGTAAATAACAATTTGTATTGTTATTTAATCTTGTACATAAATTAAATGTTTAATTTAAATTTAATTCTTTTTAACGAAAAGGATACAAGAAATACTTTTTTTGTAAACTAAACATTTATTACGTTTACATTAATGTATTCTGTTTTAATAAATCTATCTGGATTCCGATCTTATTTTCAATCGGTCTTAATACCGTTTTTTTGGTGCAGAAATCTCGATCGATTCGGATAACTTTTTTTTAAATCGGTTTTATCGCACATTTTTGGCAGGGTGATAACAATTCAGCAGAAAAAAGATTTAACTTATTTATTTTTTATATATTTGAAAAAAAAGAGTACAAAACATATATTTAACCGTTTTTGACATGTTGTTGAATTTTTGCTGAAATTTATGACTCAGCACATGTTGTCAACTCGCTCTTATGTTGCTCTTTATGTATAGCGATTAACGGTTGACAGCAAATACGCAGCATATTGGCAGCAAAACGTGCTGAATTCATATGATGTCAAACCAAAGGCAAATGAGGCACACACCTTGTTCTAAATTTGCTGAAAATGAAAACTAATGCCCTTTGTTTTTGGCAACATTACAGCAACAATACAGACAGATGGCTGTCAGGGTATATACACTGTGACCCCCTCGATGGTGACCCACCTTGTCGTGGTGAAGGGGCTCCCACTTCCTCGAGTTGCCTTCGGGCGAGGAGAAATGGAGGGTCCAAGAGGTCACCGGGAAGGCATCTGCCTTCTCTTACAAGGCAGTTGCGGTGCCCAAGGCGCCTTTGGCGCGGCGGGCACGAGAGACGGAGGGGTTGGTGATCCCCGTGTCTGGGGACAGTGTCGTTTTCACGGCTCGCGTCCTGGCACGGGGAGAGCTGGCTCCTCAAAGGGTAGGACGGGCCGGCGGAATCCCGGTGCTACCGAACCCGTCGGTTTGGACCGTCTCCGGGCCGCCTGGACGTATTCCAGGGCAGGGCAGGATCGGAGTGGCGGGGGATGTCTCGACGCGTGCATCGTGGAAAACCCTTCCCGGTGCATCGGGTCGGAACGGCCCTCGGGCCGCTTGGACTTTTCCGAAGCAGGGCCGAGGGCGTGTATGTGAAACGGCGAGGGGTTTCTGTGAAAGGACTCGTCCCGGAACAGAGCACCTTGCCGTTCTTGATCAGACGAGACGGGCCGCTGTGTCCTCGGTTTACCGGACTCAACTGGCTGGGCCGTCTCTGAGCCGCCCGGAAATATTCCGAGGCAGGGTCGGAGCGGTGGAGGACGGTCCAGCGTGTGCCTCGCGGGAAACTCTCCCCGAGGTTACGGGCTGAATTGGCCCTGGGACCGCTCGGAAGTATTCCGAGGCGGGGCCCGGGGCGATGCTGGTCTAGCCTGGCACTCCGCGACGGCGTCCCTTCCAAAGTGGGTGTCGAACTGGAGTTTTGGTCCCCCCAGGGGATTATTTTACCCTGGGTGGACGTGCCGATTGCCACGGCGGTTAGGGTGCGGAAGGGGCGCCGCTTCCGTTACCTGACCCGTCCGTGGGGCCCCCCGGGTTGCGCCATCCGTGACGGTGCTCCCGCTGTCGGAAGCGGGGGACCCCTGAAAGTCCATGCGGGGCGAGCCCTTGATGGCTTCTCCGTATGGATGTGTAAGGGGCTGGAGGCCTGCGCACCGGATGATCATTCCCGGTGCTCGCGCCATAAGCCGACCCCCCGGTAGTACCCGGGGCACTCTTCCTCAATATTCGTATTGGGGCGGAATGGGAGATACGCCGGTCGGTGTAGTCGTTACGGGGAGTGGGATCAATTTCAACAATGGATACCCAAAACAAACACAAAGAGGAAGGGGAGAGCGAGGAGTCTTCGGGCACCCGCTCGGGAGTCGGTCTGAGAGGGATGAAGGCTTCATCCCTCCAAGATCTGCAAAAAGGAGACGTCTCACCCGATGAGGGGAGGGACAACTCTGTCTATAAGAAGGGACCCAGCACTGGGGCCGGCGGGCTGGAACTATTCAGATCGATCGGCTCCAAAGGTGCTGAAAACGTGGCCTAGGTGCCCCCGCTCAATGAGCGGGAGTTTCCCCCCCTGAGAGGGAAACAAATGGGAGACGGCGCCTCTAAAAAGGCGCCGATCGTCGCCCTCTAAAATTGCGACATGGTTGAGAGGTCTGGTCCTGGCTCTAACAAGCCGGACCCGGCCATCACTAAGAGGGGGACAAAGACTCGGAGCTACATGGAGCTCACATACGTGACTCCAAGTGTCTCCAGAGCCTCCTCTAGGACCGCCTCCCCGGTCTCCGTCTACCTGTCGTTAAACAGAGAGGGACAGGCAGGGAGCGCGAACAAAAGACCGCACAGGAGGGCTGAGGAAATCACGAAGGTGTTTATAACCTCTTCAGACTCGGAAGAGGAACCCCCCTGCAAGAGCAGTGGAAGGTCGGCGCTTGACCTTTCACACGAGGGTCAGTACACGGCCGATGCGATGGCTCGCCGCGCCGAGGCCAAGAAGGCCAAACAACTAAAAAGGGATCATAGGGCAATCCTAGACTCTGAAGTCCTTCTTTTATTGGCCCCGGCAAAAAAGGCCAGCCTACAGGCTATGGAGCTGGCTCGAGTACGATAGCCAGCCCATAGCCGCAGTTGCGGCGGCGGTCACGCAAAAGCTATCCATGATAGCCAAGTCGGTGGAGCGGTCCCACAATATCCAGGGTCTTATTAGGCGGAATTTCTGGAAAGCCTTTTTTGTCCTCACTGCTGGACTTGCATCCATTGTAGGACGGAGGGAGGGCGAGCCAGGAAATTACGGGATCAGCGGAGACAATTCCGCCCTGGAGCAGGCCAGGGTGGAGTGGACAGAGGAAAAGAAGAGGCTCGAGGGGGACTTAAAAAGGTTCAGAGCCAGAAATGCCCTTTTTTTTTGTTCACGGAGAGGAAATGCGTTACCGCATACCCCAGGTTTCGGGGGAGGCCTGGTGGTTATGTGGGGCTCTCCCCCGCCAATGACGTGCCGGCGAAGGCCTACCCACTAAAACCTCTCCGGGTGTCCTGTCCTGGTCCATGACTGGGGGGCTCCGGAAACGCGTGCAGCATGCTTCCGGAGCTCGCCGGACCCAGTCGGCCTTTGGCGGCCGACTTATCTCGCCAGGGACGCTTTAGTGATAGGCGCCACTGGCAGGGCTTAAGGGCTTAGTTTGCCCTAGGTCGGGGGAGAGGGACACCGTCCCTCCCCCGCCTCTTCCCCTGTTGAAGTTGGGGGTACAGGCCCGGGGATCCGGCCCCCGCCGGATGGTTCCCGGGCCTCTTCGCGCCGCGCTGACGGCGGCGCGGCCCTACTTTCTGCCCTGGGGGGGGAGAGTAGACCCTTCCCTCTCCACCCACCCGGCGAGGCAGCGGGGGGAGTGGCTCCGCGTTATGCCGCATGGTTGCTCCCCCCGGACTGTCACGTCAGATCTGCCTCGCCGGACTCACCGGTGTGAGAAGCCCTTCTCCCGCAGCTGCATGTCCCAAAGGCGGGGCCGCTAGCCGCAGGGGAGGAGGGTCGTCTCCTCCTTTCCATATTGGCGCTGTCGCTCCCCTCCTTCTCAATTGTGGGGAGGGAGGGGGCGACAGTTGCTGATCTGCTGGCCCTTCGCCGTCTTTTTGCAGACGGGCCGCGTGGGGCCCGGAGGTCGGGGGGCAGGCCTTCTTCTTCTTTGCGGCGGCTGGGGAGGGAGCCAAGGTGGGTCGTGGCTCCCGTCCCGGCAGCCCTACAATCGTTACCTTCGCCGGAGGACATGCGTCCCTCCGGCCTCCTCTCTCTTCTCGGCCTCCTTCTTCTGCCGCATTACTTGCTCGCAGAAGGAGGAGACCGCGACCCATGCCCTCTCCCTGCTGACCATCTGGCTAATGATGGCCCGCAGGGAGAGGTCGTTGTTGATTTCTTCTCGTAGGACTCCGCGCAGCTCCTCCCACGCTGGACAGTGTTCCAGCCTGTGCTGCGCGGAGTCCCGGTCCGCCTCGCAGTGGTGGCACTGCATCGTCGGCTCCTTGCGTATCCTGCACAGGTACTCACCGAAGCCATGCCCGCGGAGCACCTTGTCGTATGTGCGTTCCATAGCAGGGGGCCCATGCGGAACGCCACACGATATGTTCCTCCGCTGCTGGAGTCCGGTTTTGTTCCGGAACTCCAGCACCCTGTCCCGGAAATAGTCCCGAACGATAGCGACGAGATAGGGCGGCAAGTGAAAATGCTCGCTGAGCGCCGCCACTACCTCGCCCCAAGGAATACTATTAAAGGCGTTGGCGATATCCAGGGATATCGCCAACGCCACCTTCCCGTCCCCCGTGATGGACTACGAGAGGGATCGGACCTGTCGTATTGCGTCGACGGTCGATCTCGTCTCTCGGAATCCATATTGTCCGGGGGACAAATTGGGACCATTCTGGGTCATATGCCGTATGATGCGGTTAGCGATGATACGCTCGAAGATCTTGCCCGCATCATCCAGCATACAAAGGGGCTTATACGCGGAGGGACTCTCCGCTAGCTTGCCCTCCTTTTTAAGGAGGACAAGCCGGGTCCTCTTCCACGTCCTGGGAAAAGTTCCTTCCCGGAGGCACTTCATATGTGTGGCACGAAGTGTCTCCCCTATTATCGAAGACGCCCGGGCCCAAACCTTGTCGTGTATTGCGTCCGGCCCGGGCGCCTTCGCCTTTCTTCCCGTTATGCGGTTGAAAGCCGCGACCATTTCGTGCCTGGACACCTCCAGTTCCTCGGTCCATCCTGGAGGAGGGCTGGTCTTTTCCAGGATGTCCCTCCCCCTGGTGGGGAACAATTTGTCCACCACCTCACCGAGGTGGTTTCATCACTATTTTATAAGGTTTCCCCCATGGGTCACGGTCCAGCTCGGAGAGCAGCTTATCCTAGGCCGCTGCTTTCGCCTGCGCTATGGCGGTCCTCAGGGCCTTTCTGGCTTCCCTGAGGGCCGCCACAGCGTTGTTTAACGCATCCTCCATGCCCCGCCGCTTGGCGCGCCTGTGTGCCCGCCTGGCGGCCACGGTAGCCCGCCTCAGTTCGGCGAGCTCCGCGGACCACCAATAGGCGGCACGACGCGCCATTGGTCTGCTGCGGGGCATGGAGGCGTCACAGGCACGCGACATCAGCTCACATAGACGCTCCGCCTCCTCCTCGGTTCCGAGATCAACTTCTCCCTCCGGCCAGGTGGAGGCGAGGTGACTGACCTCGAGGGCTTCGGGGTCGGAGTTTTCTTAGGACCCATCGATTTCTGTCCCGGGTGCGGCGGCGTTGCTCACGCACCTCCGCGGGGGGGGACCAGCTCCATGGAGATAAATCCTATGATCAGACAGTTCTCCTAAGGAGCCGGTCTCCACTTGCCATCCCTTTACCCTGTCGAGGGCGTTGGGGGAAGCCCACGTCACGTCGACGATGGACTCCCCCCTGGCCCCCACGCAGGTGCTGACCCGGCCTCGGTTCAAAAGGACCAGGCCGAGCCCCGCCGCAAAGTCCAGGGCGAGGCGGTTCTTGGCGTCTGTGCGGGGGGAGCCCCAAGCCACGGCGTGGGCATTGAGGTCTCCCCCCACGACGACAGTCCTTGGAGAGCGACTGAGTATGTCGCTCTCCATGCCATCTAGGGCCGCCTCGTACTCTTCCCTTGTCAGGCTAGGGAGGAGATAACATCCCAGCACATCGATGGGTCCATACTCGACCATAACAAAGCCCTCGTCAGCCGATATCGGGATCATCGGCGGAGCGCCCGGCACGTGATGGCTGACCATCGCCACCTTCCCCGAGGGATCCCCAACCCAGTTGGGGTTGTCCTCGGGGATCCAATACGGATCGGCGACGATGGCCAGCCCGCCACCTGTCTCCGCCAGGCACTGCACAAGCATGTCTTGTGCAGCCCTGGCGTGGTTCAGATTGGCTTGGAGGAGCCTACAAGGCATTGTTAGCTTGCACTCGAGGCTCCTCCACCTCCTGCATCTCTACGCATCTAGGTGCGTCCTCATTGCTTACTCTCCTCTCCCTTTGCGGGAGAGGAGCCTTTACCTCGGGGGGTCTCGGCCTGAGGTGGGATCGGTGTTGAAACGGTCGACCCCGCCTCTTGGCGGCCCCTGGCGCTCAGGGGTGCCCTCTGAGCCTTGTTGGCAAGGCACCCCTTCGCGCCGATGCGATGTTCAGCGGGCTTGCCCGCGTGTTTGCAGACCGGGCAGCCCGCCTTTTCGTTGCAGGCATTGGCCAAGTGGCCAATGCTCCCGCATCGGTAGCAGCAGCCGGATCTGTCGATCCGGCTGCTGCACTTGGCCTGGACGTGTCCAGGCACTTATGACACTGCAGTCCCCGCGAAGGGAGCAGTGTCGCACGACAGTTTGACCAGCCTACTCTTATTCGGGGGGGGCTGCCTAGACAGTCTTGCCCGCCTTCGCGGGGCAGCGCACCCAGCAAGTGCCCAGCCCGTTGGGAGCCATACGGATCTCCTCCACTTTAAGATCGTGGGGAGAGCATCCTCCAATGGCTCCCAGGACCTCGGCCACCTCGCTGGAAGTGACCGAGTCGTCCAGGCCAGTCAAGCGTAGTTCGACCGTTTTGCATGACGTCATCTCGATCATTGAGGGCTGCCCTGATACCCTCGGCCAGGGCGTCGGCCTTAGTGCCGTTATCCACGCCTCTGACCTCCAGTATCAAGGCACCCGTTATGGCCCTGCGGGGGCGCAGGTCCTCAATCCCGAGGGTAGAGAGATCAATTTTCTCCCTCGCGGTCTTGAGGACCTGCGCATATGCTCCCGGGTTGGCGCAGGTGACCGTAACGGCCGCCGTTGTAGGCGGCCTGATTTTGGTGGCTGTCTTGGCCGACCCTTGAGCGTTCTACCACTCGAGGGTGACCCCCCGGGTCCTCCCTGGCCTCCCCCTCGCCCTCCCTTCTTCTTCTTCTTCAACTGCGTCGAGGATATCGCTAAAGGAGGGTGGTTGGAGGGGGAGCGGGGAGGACCCTCTTCCCTTTATTCGGAGGAGGAGGCCTGGCTGCTTCTTCGGCGGCCTTGGCCGTCCTTCTCTTAGTCTTCCTGGAGACCACCTCCGTCCATAGTTCTAGTATGGAGGGGGAGGTGGTCTCCTTGCCAGGGTTGAGCCGCCGTGGCAGTTGTACTGCCGGTTATTCTTTTTGGCGCAGTCCCGGTCTGGGGGGGGGGGCTGTCCTGCCCCCAGTAGGTACTGCTCTAGGCTTCTCCACAGCCTTATTGGCTGGGAGAAGCCCCATCTCCTGGAGGACGGCCGGGAGGACCCTGTTAAAGACCTCCCGAAGGCCGTCATCCGTTATCGCCTTTTTCTTCCTCTTCTCCTCTCCCCTTGTCCGTCCCGCCTTCTCCAAGGGGCGTGAGGGATGAGGAAGAGAGGGGAATAAGGAGACAGGAGCAGGGGCCACCCTAATGTCCGCCGCGTTTGACAGGGGGTTCATTTGTTTGCGAACCCCCTTGAGCGGCGGACGGTAGTAATGCTCTTTTAACTTTTGTAAACTAACAACCACCGGCTTTGACTTGGGCCGGGTGGTTGTAGCGTCACTGGGTGGGGGCATCTCGACGGGGGGCTTTTCCATTCCCGCATCCGTATCTTCAAAAGTCGGGTGCGGCTGGAGGGGAGTTTCCCCCGTCAGGGCGTCCATCACCTCTGCGTCGAGGTCCAGATCCGTCTGAGATTGTCAAGAAGGCAGTTCTTCCCGCTAAGGTGGGAGGCGGGGAAATCTCGATGGAGGGGAGAGTCCATGCCATCCTAGTCAAAATCCTCCCCTCCATCTTGGAGGAACTGGGGATCGCCTCCCGAGAGCGGTCTGGCAACTGGAGGCTGCACGGCCCCCACCTCTTCCGGGAGTAACGTCGGCGCTCGGGGGATAGTTGTGGCGCAACACCGGGGGGATCCTGTCACGCTTTCCTGTGAGATGCCGCCTCTTCCCCCTCCGCCGACTAAGAAACCCTCCTGTGCCGCCGGTGTGGCTGGCCCCCAGGAGCAACCATGGAACGTGGTTGTCTCCAGGGCGGCCAAAAAAAGGCCGCTCAGGAAAGCAAATAAGGCCCCCCCCCCAAAAAAATCCCCTGGCCCAAAAAAGGCCCCCTCCCAGCTGAGAATCAAAAAGGGGGGAAAAAAGAAGGATCCGGCAAGTTGGGGCCACCGACAACGGCTGCCGTGACGGTCACGTGCGCCGAACCGCGAGCGTACGCAGAGGTCATCAAGACTGCGAGGGAGAGAGTTAGCCTTTCCTCTCTCGGGATTGAGGACCTGCGGCCTTGGAGGGCCGTGACGGGAGTCCTGATTCTCGAGGTCAGGGGCACCGATAACGGTGCTAAAGCCGATGCCTTGGCCGAGGGTATCAGTGCGGCCCTCGGCGAGCTTGACGATGTTAAGGTGGCTCAACCGTCTAAGACGGTAGAGCTACGAATAACAGGCCTGGACGACTCGGTCACCTCGAGTGACTAATGTCCTGGGAGCCACAGGGGGAGCTCCCCCCACGATATCAAAGTGGAGGAGATCCGGATGGCTCCCAATGGGCTGAGCACTTGTTGGGTGCGTTGCCCCGTGAAGGCGGGCAACCCAGTTCTGGCCGCCCCCCGACTTTGTGTGGGATGGTCCAGCTGCCGAACCGCATTGCTCCCTCCACGGGCACTGCAATGTTACAGGTGCCTGGCCATAGGGCATATCTAGGCCAAATGCAGCAGCTGGGTTGATAGATCCGGCTGCTGCTACAAGTGCGGCGGCATTGGCCGCTTAGCCAATGCCTGTAAAGGAAAGGCGGGCTGCCCGGTCTGTAAAGACGCGGGTAAGCCTGCCGAACACAGAATAGGCGCTAAGGCGTGCCTGGCTAATAAGCCACCAAAGGCACCCCTGAGCACGGGAGGTCGGAAAGAGGAGGGATCGGACACAACCTTGCGCCCATTCCCGAGCACAGTCTCCGAGGCTGACCTTCCTCTCCCGCAAAGGAAGAGGAATTTAAGGAACAGCGACGCAGCTAACTGTGTAAAAATGCAGGAGGTGGAGGAGGCTCAGGAGCAACACCAAAATGCCCCTTAGGATCCTCCAAGGGGCTAACCTCAACCACGCCAGGGCTGCACAAGATATGTTTGTGCAGTGCCTGGAGGACGGGGGTGGCGGGTTGGCCATCGTTGCCGATCCGTACAAGTTCCCCGAGGATAACCCTAATTGGGTTATCGATTCCTCGGAAAAGATGGCGATGGCCAGCCAACACGTGCCGGGCGCTTCGCCGATGATCCTAATATCAGCAGGGAAGGGCTTCGTGATGGTCGAGTACGGACCCATCGATATCCTGGGCTGTTACCTCCCCCCTAGCTTAAACAGGGGGGAGTACAAAGCGGTTCTGGATGGCATCGAGAGCGACATTCTAAAGTCGCTCTCTTAGGCCAATCGTTGTGGGGGAAGACTTCAATGGCCACGCCGTGGTTTGGGGCTCCCCCCGCACCAATACCAGGGTCCTGGCCCAGGACTTTGCGGCGAGGCTCGGCCTGATCTTTTTGAACCGGGGCCGGGTCAGTACCTTCGTGGGGGACAGGGGGGAGTCTATCGTTGATATAACGTGGGTTTCCTCCAACGCCCTGAATAGGGTGCAGGGATGGAGAGTGGAGACCGGCTCCTTGGGAGAGTTGTGTGACCACAGGTTTATTTCCATGGAGCTGGTCTCCCCCCCCCCCGTGGAGGTATGCGAGGAACGCCACCGCCTAAAAAATAAAAAGCGATGGGTCCTTAAAGAACTCGACCCCGAAGCCCTCGAGGTCAGAATCCTTGCCTCCATTTGGCCGGAGAGAGGGGCTGACCTCGGAGCTGAGGGAGAAGCGGAGGGCCTTTGTGATATAATGTCGCTGGCGTGCGATGCCTCCATGCCCCGCAGACCTATGGCGTGCCGTGCTGCCTACTGGTGGTCCGCGGATCTGGTCCGCGACTTAAACGGACCGCCGTGGCCGCCAGGCGGGCGCACACGCGCGCCAAGCGGCGTGGCATGGAGGAAGTGCTGAACTGCGCTGCGGTCCTCGGGAAGCTAGGAGGGCCCGCCATCGCACGGGCAAAAGCTGCGGCCTGGGACGACCTGCTCTCCGAGCTGAATTGCGACCCATGCGGGAGACCTTATCAAATTGTGACGAAGAGGTTCCGCCCATGGTCGCTCCCAGTCTCAAAGACGCTGGACCCCCAGTTCCTCGGAGAGGTGGTGGACACTTTGTTCCCCACCAGAGGGAGGGATGTTCCGGAAAAGACCGGCCCTCCACCCGGATGGATCGAGGAGCTGGAGGTGTCCAGCCATGAAGTGGCCGCGGCTTTCGCCCAAAGCAGAGGGAAGAAAACGAGGGCGGACGGAATCTACGCCAAAGTCTGGGCCCGGGCATCCTCGGTTATAGGTGAGACACGTTCCCCAGGAGGTGGAAGAGGGCCAGGCTTGTCCTCTTTAAGAAGGAGGGCAAGCCAGCGGAGAGTCCCTCCGCGTATAGACCCCTATGTATGCTGAATGATGCGGGCATAATCTTTGAGCGTATCATCGCCAACCGCATCATCCGGCATATGTCCCGGGAAGGTCCCGACTTGTCCCCCGGTTAATATGGTTTCCGAGAGGGGAGATCGACCATCGATGCCATAAGGCAAGTCCGATTCCTCTTGAAGTCCATCACGGGGAACGGGTGGGGGGTGGCGTTGGCGATATTCCTGGACATCGCCAATGCCTTTAACAGCATCCCGTGGGGCGTGGTAGTGGCGGCGCTGAACGAGTATCATCTTGTGTTGCCCTACCTCGTCTCCATTATACGGGACTATTTCCGGGACAGGGTGCTGGAATACCGGGACAAAACCGGGCTCCAGTAGCGGAGGGACTTGTCCTGCGGCGTTCCGCAGGGATCCATGTTGGGCTCCCTGTGGAATGTACATACAACGCCGTGATCCACAAGACCCTCCCCGCTGGCTGCCACATCGTCTGCTATGCGATACGTTAGTGGTGGCCAGGGGAGCCTCCTGGGTAGAAGCGGTTATCCACGGCAATTGCGCCGTGAAGTGTGTCGTTGGCTCTATCAAGTGCCTAGGCCTGAGTGTGGCCCCGGAGAAGACGGAAGCCATCTTCTTCCATGATGGCTCTTCCCGGGTACCGCCCCGGGCCTTCGTCCGGGTGGACAACACCCGGGTCCGAGTGGGGGCAACCCTAAAATATTTGGGGTTGCTATTGGACGGTCGCTGGGCCTTTGTCAAGCACTTTGACAAACTGGCCCAGCGATTGAGCAAGAGGACGGATGCCCTCATGGGGTTGATGCCCAACCTCCGAGGTTCGAGGGTCGGTGCGAGGTGCGCCTACGCGTACGCCGTGATGGCCGGGGTTCTTTATGAAGCTCCGGTTTGGTTTCGGGAGGCGTTAACCAGACGCCGCATACGCGAGACGTTGCACGCGTTGCAGCGGCGGCTGGCGCGTAGAATCATGCGCGCGTATCGCAGCGCTCCTAGCGCGGCAACCATGGTTCTGACGGAATTCACGGCCGACGCTCTGGCTTGGTGTTACGCCAGAGCAATGGCCGTCCGCCTGCCGGGGGGAGGGGGGTCGTTACCCCCAGGGTCGCCGCGCTACTACGGGAGAGAGCACGACGGCGGGCGCTGAACGCTTAGCATGAAAGCCTTGCCAGCGACCCGCCGGCGGCAGGATCTCGGATCTTGGAGGCCGTCCTACCCCACATGGACGAATGGGTGGGCCGCCCGTGGGGCGGCTTGTCCTACAGGACGACACAGGTGCTCACCGGACACGGATGTTTCGGTGAGTACCTGTGCAAGATACGGAAAGAGCCGACGGCGCAATGCCATCATTGCCCGGCAGATGTGGACTCTGCGCAGCACACGCTGGAGGTTTGCCCAGCGTGAATCAAGAGGTAGAGGAGGATCTTTCCCTGCGGGCCATCATTACCCAAGTGGTCCGCAGGGAGAGCGCGTGGGTAGCGTTTTCCTCCTTCTGCGAACAAGTTATGTCGCAGAAGGAGGGGGCCGAGTTGCGCCGAGAGAGGAGGCCGGGGGGACGTATGCCCTCCGGCAATAGTAATGAAGGCAGGGGTGGCGGGAGCGAGGGTCACGACCTACGTTGGCTCCCGCCCCGGCCGCCCAGAAGAAGAAGAAGGACTGCTCCCCGCCTCCCGGGCCCCCGTGGCCCGGTTGCCAAAAGGTGGAGGGGCAAAGCTGTAACCGCCCGCTCACTCACCACCATAGAGGAGGAGGGGACCGAAAATGAGGAGAGGAGGCATTCCTCCTCCCCTACGGCTGCTGGCCCGGCTTTCGGGATCCGCAGCCGTGGGAGGAGGGCCCCTCGCACCAGTGAGCCAGGCGAGGCAGACCCCACTTGACGGTTCGGGGGGAGCAGCCCTGCGACATAACGCGGAGTCACTCCTCCCTACTGCCTCGCCGGGAGATGGATGGGAAACACTAGTGTTCCCCACCCCCCAGGGTAGTAGGGTGTGCCGCGCCGCGTCAGTGCGGCGCGAAGGGGCTCGGGGTTACGACGGTGACCGGATACCCCGAGCTTTACCCACAAACATCGAAGATAGAGACGGGGGAGGGACGGTGTCCCCTTCTCCCGACCTGAGGCTGACCAGGCTTGAAAGCCCTGCTAGGGATGTCTACCGTTAAGGCACCCCTAGCGAGCCGAGTCGGCCATGGCCAATCGGGTCCGGGGGTCTCCGGAAGTATGCTGCACCCGTTTCCGGAGTTCCTCTGTAAGGACCAGGGCAGGACACCCGGAGGGGTTTTAATGGGCCCTCACCAGCACGTCGCCGGTAGGGGAGAGCCCCACATAACCGCCAGGCCTCCCCCGGGGTCTGGGGTATTCGGCAACGCAAATCTCCTCCGTTACAAAAAAGGGTATGTACATTGTGAAAAAAGTTTTCGTGGTTTAAGTAAATATGTTATTAGGGGCATTCAAGCAAATTATTTACTTTATATATATATTAATATTACTTGTTTGTAAAAAATAATATTTCTTTACATTATTTATTTTTTTGAAGTAATATTTATGTGTGAAGTAAAAGATTTGCTTGAATGGTCCTAATAACATATTTAGATGAATCACGAAATTTTTTTTCTCATTGTAATAATGATTATCGTTAGTAAAATTTGTATCTATGATATAAAAATTAATTTTTCGTTTACTTCACACAATTCGGAAGAGGTTCGATAACTCCGTGGCCTGCTCGATCTCCGGATTACAATCCGTGTGATTTTTTTCTTTGGGAAGCAATAAAAGAAAAAATTTATGCACACCAACATCGAGACAGCTGACGAGATGACGGAATTAGTATTTCGCACTATTAAGGGAATTAGTAATGTTCAAGTTTGAAGAGCTACGCAAAATGTACAGAAAAGAGCAAGAACGTGTATTGAAGTAAGAGACCTATGTGAACCTGGCACTCGACTTTGAGAAAGAAATTTTTTTAAATATACATTTAATTAAGTTTGGATTGTACTCGTTTGTACCACATTTCTTTCCGTTTGTACCTCAAGGTGTTAAAAAATATAAAAGGTTCAAAAAATGTTAGCAGCCCACATTATGATATTTGAAATCCGCAAGCGGGAGTTGTTTTGAAATCGTTTGTACCCGATTGTACCACCGCGCGTTTTGTTTGTACCCCTAAGGGGGTGATTGTACCGCAATTTCAAAATAGGTGTTAGAGCAAACTTCGCCATTTTTAAAAATATTCAAAATCCGCAAACGAGTTCTGTTTCGAAATCGTTTGTACCTGATTGTACCAATGTGCGTTTTATTTGTACCCTTAAGAGGGTGATTGTATTGTACTTTCAAAATAGGTGTAAGAGCAAACTTTGTTTATTTGAAATTGCGGTACAATCACCCCCTTAGGGGTGCAAACAAAACGCGAGGTGGTACAATCGGGTACAAACGATTTCGAAATAGCACCCGCTTACGGATTTCAAATATCATAATGTGGGGTGCTAACATTTTTTGAACCTTCTATATTTTTTAACCCCTTGAGGTACAAACGAAAAGAAATGTGGTACAAACGGGTACAATCCAAGCTTAATTAAATGCATATTAAAAAAAATTTTTTTCTTAAAATCGGGTGCCAGGTTCACATAGTAGGAGCATACTTCGAACATTTATTATAATTATAAAGAAATAAATAATTAATTCACGTTGAATTGATAAATTACAATAACACCGAAATGTTTATTTTAGTTATGCACCTTAGGATCTTTAAGGTTTTTTTTAAACAAGGTTAAGAGAGAGGGAAAGAGAGACAGAGAGAGAGAGAGAGAAAGAGAAAGAGAGAGAGAGAGAGAGAGTGTGTGTGTGTTTTTGATTATTGAGCAGCCGTTTTGCTGCTCATCGTTGTTCTCCCGTCGCGTAGTTTGTCAGCTCCGCTTCGCCCGTCTATTGTCCGTCACGGCTTTCTTTCTAGAAACGGGCGCTCATTCGCTAACTTTAACATCATATATTAGGAGTACAAATTGAAAACCGCCGTTTTCCAATAGATGGCGCCAGCGGTAAATGCTGGCGCCAAACGTTAGATCAAAAATTTTAAATGTAAGGTTGGGCATCTGGCAACAATTCCTTATCATTGCAGTTGTGAATTTTTATCGGCGTTATATATTTTTTTGTGATCGAAAATGTCGAAATTTGTGCCCAATAAGCGTCATTTGCGGGAAGTTATGCTTTTTGCCTTCAATTCGAAAAAATCTGCGGCTGAGGCGCGTCGAATGATTGTAAAAACTTATGGTGAGGCTTCCATTAGTGAAAGAACGTGTCGAGAATGGTTCCAACGCTTCAAAAGTGGTGATTTCGGCGTAGAAGACAAGGAGCGTCCCGGACAGGTGAAAAAGTTTGAAGACACACAATTGGAAACATTACTGAATGAAGATTCATCTCAAACGCAACAGGAGCTTGCAGATTCATTGGGTGTGACTCAACAAGCTATTTCACATCGTTTGAAAACCATGGGAATGATCCAAAAGCATGGACACTGGGTGCCATACGAATTAAAGCCGAGAGACGTCGAACGGCGTTTTTTCGCGTGCGAACAGCTGCTCCAACGGCAAAAACGGAAGGGTTTTCTGCATCGTATTGTAACCGGCGATGAAAAGTGGATCCATTATGATAATCCAAAGCGAAAAAAATCGTGGGGCTACCGCGGCCATGCATCAACATCGACGGCCAAGCCAAACATCCATGGCTCGAAGCTCATGCTGTGTATTTGGTGGGACCAGCTCGGCGTGATTTATTATGAGCTGTTGCAACCGGGTGAAACCATCACAGGAGCTCGCTACCGAACACAACTAATGCGTTTGAGCCGAGCATTGTAGGAAAAACGGCCACAATACGAGCAAAGACACAAAAAAGTGATGTTGCTGCACGACAACGCTCGGCCACATGTTGCTCAGGTCGTTAAAACTTATCTGGAAACATTGAAATGGGACGTCTTACCTCATCCGCCGTATTCTCCTGACATCGCCCCTTCAGATTACCACTTGTTCCGATCAATGGCGCATGGCCTGGCTGAGCAGCACTTCCATTATTACGAAGAGGCCAAAAACTGGATCGATTCGTGGATCGCCGCAAAAGACGAGCAGTTTTTTCGACGCGGGATTCGTATGCTGCCCGAAAGGTGGGAGAAAGTAGTGGCCAGCGATGGACAATACTTTCAAGAATAAGTATGTAACCATTTTTCAACAATCAATCCTCAAATTTTGACAAAAAACGGCGGTTTTCAATTTGCACTCCTAATAGCATGGAACAGAAGGCTCAGATCAAAAAATGACTCAGGACTTTTTGACTTGGATTCGTGTCCGCTAACTCATGGTATCCTCCAGGTCCCTTTGTTTTGTTACATCCTGTATATATATATATATATATATATATATATATACAGGGTGTTTCAGACCACAAGTACACCCCTTTTCTCTTCGCAGGATTAGGACCAATCAAAAATATGTTCAGACGAAAGTTGTAGGGTTTCAAAAGATCTATTCAATGATCTTATCAGTTTGACCTTAGATGGCGTCGCCAAGGTCAGATCGAAATCACATTAAGTTTTTTAAATGGAACACCCTATTTTTGATTCCAGAATCTAATAGCTGGTGTCAAGACCTTTCCAAAACACTATAAGAATGTTTATTTTCGTTGACTACTTTCCGAGTTGTGCGGCTTGAAAGTTACACTACCGCCAGCATCAGCATTACTCAAGATGTACCATGTGGTGGTTACTTAGTCGGATTTAATCTTGTGTGTGGGTGTGTGCATACGTGCATGCGTATGTGTATGGGGGAGGAAAAGGGGAGTCAAAGTTTTATGTACTCTGCCTTTGTTTATTAACTGGATTGATTATGTTTGATGATCAATCATGTCCAGATTGACTGTATGCATTTTCCCGTGCTGAGCATTATCCAGAATGAACGACGTGGACGTGACGAGAATTTCATCCCACTGGGGTGCTTGATTCACGTGAGTCCCCTTGCCTCTCACGTTTGGGGTGCTTGATTCACGTGAGTCCCCTTGCCTCTCACGTTTGGGGTGCTTGATTCACGTGAGTCCCCTTGCCTCTCACGTTTTGGGTGCTTGATTCACGTGAGTCCCCTTGCCTCTCACGTTTGGGGTGCTTGATTCACGTGAGTCCCCTTGCCTCTCACGTTTGGGGTGCTTGATTCACGTGAGTCCCCTTGCCTCTCACGTTTGGGGTGCTTGATTCACGTGAGTCCCCTTGCCTCTCACGTTTGGGGTGCTTGATTCACGTGAGTCCCCTTGCCTCTCACGTTCGGGAATGAATGAGTGTATGTTTTGTTAAGCGACTAAATGTTCAAAGTGAGCACCATTCTCTGCGATGCAAGCATCAACTCTATTTTGAAAATCATTGGTTGCTCGAAGAATTTCCTCGGCACGTAAGGATCGAATTGCTTTACTTATTCTACGAATCATATTATCCCTCGTAGTCGGACGTTTATGATAGACCAAGTTTTTTACCCTTCCCCAGAAATAATAATCAAGGACGGTGAGATCTGGTGAGCGGGGTGGATAATTGATTGGACCGTATTTGCCTATCCACTTGTCGGGGAACATAGTATTTAATGCCGCACGAGCAACTCTCGATGTATGAGATGGACATGCATCTTGTTGGAACCACATGTTCAGGCGCAATTGCAGAGGAATATTTTCTAGTAAGACAGGAAGATCTGTCATTATCAAGGCGGAATATCTATCACCGTTTAGATTTTCGTCAAAGAAAACAGGATCTATGATTTGACTTCCAATAATTCCACACCAAACATTGACTTTCCAAATGGTTTGATGATCTACTTCTCTCAACCAGTGAGGATTATTTTGTGCCCAATAACGAGAGTTCCAAGTATTAACAGATCCATCACTTTTAAGTGTACATTCGTCAGAAAATAAAATTTTCAAGTGGAAATCAAGTGGTTGCTGTCTTATAAAGTTGCAAAATACAAGTCTCTGTCTAATATCGTTATAATTCAACGCTTGATGAACAGACATTCTGTAAGGGTGAAATTTGTTATTTTTTAGAATGCGCCAAACAGTGATTTTACTAACACCAGAATCTTGTTCTTGTCGTCTTAAAGAATCATAAGGGTTCAATTCTGTCGATGCAAGAATTTCCACTGTTCTTTCATCCATAATCGGACGACGAATTTGTGTACCTTTGTAATGTTGAGGCTGAACGACACCTTTAATTTTGATTCGTTTAGCCAAACGTGAAAAAACATTTCGCGAGTGAGGAGTCCGATCAGGATAACGTTCCCGCCACAATCTTTCCGCTGCAATGAATGTACCTCGACACTCACCTAAAATTAGCAGCATATCATATGCTTCTTCATTGGAATAGGACATGGCTAAATAAACCTGGACTAATAAAGAGGGTCGGATTTTTGTTGCGATATTGATACTGATATGACGGTTATTGAAGACGTAGGTGACAAGTTTGAGAGAGTTATTGTCACTCGTGTTGAGTTGAGTCACAATAGCGTTGTGGTGAATACATCTCTACTATATCCTATGCAAATAACAATATGTATAAAATCACGAGTTAGACATCGTTACGCAGAAAGCCGCGCTCGTTATTGCTCGTGTGCTACCGTTAAAGTAATAATGTAATTACATAATATTATGACATACATATGTATGTGACTATCTACGGTCGCGACAGCTAACTTTCACGATTTTTCATGATCTGTTTTTGTTGGCCAGGCTCGCGTGTTTACTTTCTTTGTGTCGGCTGCACGGCTTTCTGCGTAACGCGTGATTTTATATTGTTATTTACATGGTGTTGGCGGTAGTGTAACTTTCAAGCCGCACAACTCGGAAAGTAGTCAACGAAAATAAACTTTCTTGTAGTGTTTTGGAAAGGTCTTGACACCAGCTATTAGATTCTGGAATCAAAAATGGGGTGTTTCATTTAAAAAACTTAATGTGATTTCGATCTGACCTTGGCGACGCCATCCAAGGTCAAACTGATAAGATCATTGAATAGATCTTTTGAAACCCTACAACTTTCGTCTGAACATATTTTTGATTGGTCCTAATCCTGCGAAGAGAAAAGGGGTGTACGGGTGGTCTGAAACACCCTGTATATATGGGAGAGTAGGGTAACTTGGACCTAGCTGCAGTTTTTGCTCTCTATGAGACGCAAATAAAATCCGATTATAAAACTGAAGGTGCCAATGGAAAGATAATTTAATTTCCTTCATTTTTGCTTGAGACCATTTTGACGTATCTCTGTTGAACTATAACGGAAAATGTAAAAACGCTTTCTCCGGTCCGATTTGGAACTACTGGTTTCAAATCGGACCACCCCCTGGTCCAAATCGAACACTTCTATTTTTATCAGCTTTTAAATAAAATTTCAAAAAATTATAATGTATTTCTTTAGTATTGAATAAAAACGAACAATTTGACAGTAAAAAATATAAATTTTATTAAAAAAAAAACAAATTAGTGACAGTTTATATAATTAGACTTTTCTCGGTCATGTTATTGTTATTATATTGTCATGATATTGTCATGATATCGTTATTATATAATTAAAGTTGAAATCAATAAAATTCAATTATTCTGAGTCTGATGACTCATAATATTTTACTAATTTAACATTTCTAAGACCAGATTTGGTCGGCCGATTACCAGTGCTACGATCAGGTTGCAATCCGACGTAAAAGTCCGATTTAGAGTCTTTTCAAACTTTGGAACAATTTTTACAATAAACCGCAAAAGAGATCACAAAATAATTTATATTTTTTAATTCTACCCTTTTTAATTATCTTAAATCAATTATTTTTCAAATTTTTAACACATTTTAAATAATGATTTACAAGGATTTCTTTTTTAAAAAAATTTTCGCACGTTGGCTGAAAATACATATTCGCGTCTATTCCGTGAATGATATAACAGAGAACTATTAAACTGCTGTCACATGTTCGGTGTCTTATAAGGACTTTACATTATAAATGGCAAGCAAATCGGCTTAACCGTATTCATTTAAATTAAAAAGGTCCGATTTGGAACACGGTCCGATTTACCCCACTTTCCCCTATATATATATATATATATATATATATAGGGGGGAATATATATATATAGGGGGGAATATATATATATATATATAGGGGGAATATATATATATATATATATATATATATATATTTATTTATTTATTGTATAAGAACATCTCAAAGAAAATTGAATGAACGATGAGTAATAAATTTTTATGTATCTAAACGATGGATATTACAGATAATTGATAATGGTTTAACCTGCAGGAGTCTTTTGGACCTCAAATAGAGGCCTTTTCTGTTATTTTTGGTACCCCTGTTGGTTTGATTGGGCCTGCCTTCCGAGTGGTTAAACTATGAGGTAAAGATCGCGTTGGGGTACAAGTTGGGGCAAAATCCGGTGTAAGTTTCGCCGGTTTGCGCCTCGCGTTTCCCTGTGCTTTATTTACAGGAATTTTGGAGTGATGAGCAGGTGACTTGTTCTGAAGGGGGGTAGGGGGTTGTGCTGGCTTGCTGCTGTCAGGGCAGTGGTCTCCTAATTCTGGCATAGCGATTCGGAAATTAAAGCCTCCTCTACTTCCATTGGGGAGGGCAGAGGGCTAAGGCGTGGAGGCGGAAATACAGACGGGTCAAACTCTCCCGAAGTGTGGAGTTCCCATATCATTCTTCGAAAGAAACGCTTCCGTCCACTGGCGTACGCGCGGTGTGCCCTTTTTCGACTCATATTTTTTTGAAAAGATACTTGATTGAATTAGTATGAAGGATTGCCACAAAGAAATATGAATGAGTAGATATGTGTGCTTGTATAGCTTACCGGTCCTTCTAAGAGAATGATTAGAAAGTGTTAGAGATAGAGAGAGAGGTCAGTACGAGTGATCTACAATTTTCAACAAATTTTAATTATTAAATACAGAATAGTAATTGGCAAAGAGACAAAAATATAAGTATATATTGAGAGAGACAAATTCGCTGAGTCGGAGAGGACACCCGTTAAAATGCCTTTTCTGAAGGTGGAGATTATCTAGGAGATAATTTTTGAGTCACTGGGTAGAGAGGAGATAGGTGCGTCGAAGAGTCGCGTTCGCGAATTTTCTTCGACGGGATAGGAGAGTGAGAGAAAAGGAAGGCGTCGAAGAGTCGCGTTAGCAAATCTTTCTCGACGCTGCAGGGGAAGGAGTGAGAGAGTCGACGTCGAAGAGTCGCGTTAGCGAATCTTTCTCGACGGGGACTGGGAGCGAGAGAGAGAAAAGAGACGCCGAGAAGTCGCGTTAGCAAATCTTCTTCAAAGTCAGGATGAAAATGAGGGAGACAAAGAAACGAGTGAGGCCACACTCTAGCTAATGTTTGGTGTGGTTCAACCCTCTGGATCTCTGATAGGAGGGGGAGAGAAGGATGATAGAGAAGGAAAAGGCGATTCGACCGGGGCCACCCCGAAAACCAACGTCTTCGTCAGGAATAAACTCAACCGTCGTTGAGATCGTACCTGGAGGTCTGAAGTTTGATCGTCCCCAGGCAGCAAGTCTCGTACAACCAAGAAGATTGAACTGAATTTTGGAGCTCCGATTTTGCTCTTTATATAGGCAAGGATATGGGCAAGAGGTGTTACGGGACGATTCCTCAGGTTCGCGGAAAATTCGGAGCAATAGCTTTTCGTAACGCGTTGCCCTTAGAAGCCCGCCCTGTTCCGCTACCACGCGGCTTGCACCTATAGTTCGCGCGAGGCGCTTGTAGACTTTCCCGGGAATTGCGACTTGCGGGGGTACCGCATACCACGTTTTGACGCGAAATCCGATGTTTAGAAAATTATTTGAAACTCCAGGTACACATTTGTATCATCTATTTAATATAAGCGTCTTGAAAGAATTAATGAGCATTCTAACTTTCTTGGATGTTCACGTCGGGGGCGGTTTTTCTGTCAAATAAATTGAGAACAAAAATCTCGTTATGCGTATTCCGACAGCACATAAATAAAAGTATATTTTAAGTGTACAACCAACTTGCTATACATACCTTAACTGGCACTTTATTCTTATGCGTTTTCACGTCGGGGGCGGTTTTTTGGTCAAAGGAATTGAGCACAAAAATCTTGTTGTGCATATTCCACGAGCGCATAAATAGTAGTATATTTTGAGTCTACAACCAATTTGCTATACATATTTTAACTAACACTTTACTTTTGTGCGTTTTCACATTAAAAGCGGTTTTTTGATCAAAAGGGATAAGCACAAAAATTTAGTGGTGTATATACTGAAAGCATATAATTAGCACTAAATTTTAACGTACTCATTTTATTTATTCTTTTTTCTTTTAATGCGCATTCTAACTTTCTTAAAAGTTAGCAGAAAATTGATAGTAGAATGTAATAGCGGATTCTAACTCTGGGATTTCAGGGGGGTGGAAAGGGGGGAATTTTCCGGGTCGCGCGGGGGGGACCTAACCAAAGATAAGATCATGCGAGTAAACCAAACTGAGGTGGGGCCCGGAGGGGGTGGGGTGAGGGGAATTTTTCGGGTCTCGCGGAAGGGGCCTAACCGGAGACGATGTCACGCGGGTGGACCAAACCGGTTAGGGGTCGGGCGAGGGGGGATTTAACCGGGGACACGTGGGTGAACCTAACCGGGGGAGGGGTGATATCCGGTGTAGTTCTGCGTAATTAATGCGTAATTAATTTAAATAAACAGTAATAACGATTAAATAGAGTTAGCGACAATCGTAGCCAATGTTTAAATAAACAAGGATTATGTTCTTGGCCGATGTTTAAGTAAACCTGACACCTTTGAAATGTGCCACGTGGAAGCAACTGACAATTTAATGTAAACATGGACCATGTACTTGTCCCTCTGTTTATATAAACATAATAAATCACACCGCGTGGCAGGGGGGGGGGGTAGTATGACTGTACTTTTGAAAGCGGTGATTTCTTTCAATGTCTGTCATCAACAGGAGGTGGGAAAGGAGGAGATAAGACTAGCGATACAATGGCGAATATTTTGTGAGGTGTGCGCGGCTATTTTCGCGGGACCGCCGCCGCCGTCGCCACCGCCACCAGCGCTTGTTATCCTTTAATAATTTTTGGTCAAGGTGGATGCAAGAGAAAGAGAGAAGCACCGAACAACTTCTTTGGCTTCTAATGACGTGTTGAGATAATGTTTAGATTTTTTTATGTAACGTGAGTTCTCTTTCGTACGCGGTTGTCGCCAAGTGGTATGTCTAATCTTGCAAGGTATCTTTCTTAGTAAAGATAAGCGCTGATAGTCCGGCTGCTGCTGATTTAAACTACACGTTGAAATAATATTTAGATGATGCAAGAGGAAAGTATTAATATTTCAATCAATTAAACAAAACTCATGTTTCGGTTATAAGTTTGGCGAATGTATTATACGATCAGTCTCGATGTGGACACCGAATCAGTCGCAATAGTTGGTTTCTAAAAGATGGTTGATCGTATTGCAGATGACGAGTTTATGGACATAGTGAATGATGCGTTTGAAAATAAAGAAATAAATTTTGAAGATTTAATGGAGGAAAAAAATGATAAAGAGATGCCAAACAATAGCGGATATAAAAGTGATTTAAGTGAGCACCCTGACATTCGTGTTGTGTCAATGGACGAAATACGCGCTTTGAATGATCGCAATCATTGTACGATACAATTTTATTACTCGACGGGTGGTGCTCTTGCTGTTTGTACAACGTGCATGGTTGAGATATCTGACATCGAATTGGATTCAATGGATGCCTTTCAAATCCATGAAACTGATTCTCTTGGACGACTTCACGGCAGACGTTACTGGCTCCAAATGCAGCAAGCTTATGTTTATGTATATTCCATTTGTAACAAACCGCTTTTCCGCGTCCCCTTCGGACCGTCCACTGTTCCAAGCTGTCCGGCCAAACACCCGCCGGACAGCCAAACAGCCGGCGCAAAAAGCTGCATAAATAAATTCAAAACCGGCGTAGCACGCGTGAACGCATCCGCGCGTCAAGACCGTCTCCGCGCGCACGCGCCCAAAGAGCGGCCGAAATGACGGCCGTTTGCAGATTTTGAGTGGTGGGGATTTCCTCTCCGTTAACCGAACCGTCCGTACCCCGTACCGCCCCTCCTCTCAAGATTTGGCTATATAAGCCGCCGCTTCGACACTCTGTCTGTCCGTTTCGCTCCTTCTGTCCGAACCGATCCGTTCCGCCAGAAGTAGCATTCCGTCCGCTTGTATACAAACTCAAGCGCCTTAGGTTCTACCATGCAGTCTTGGCGAAGAGCATCCGGTCCATCCTCCGACTCTACGGGCTCAAGTGCCTTGGGCTCCACTGAGAGATCTCGGTGGGTCGGAAAAATCACGATCCGCTCTTTCTGTCCGTCGGCATCGACTCATGATCTAGGGTGTAAAATTCCGCGCCTCCATCAAGTAATCTTGGCGTGAGTCGTTGCCACCGCAGCACAACACCGCGGTAATAACCGCAGCGCGTCGCGATCGTTTCAGCCCACAGTACAGCTGTACCGCGCGCGCGCGAAGTCTATTTTCACCGGGTCCGCGCGTCCATGGCCATGGCCGCAGTCTTGGACAAGGCCACAACATTGGCTCGTAAATAGGGGTTCCGAATTCCGAGAAACTCGGCTCGGATTCTTTTGCGTGTATATAGTCCGCGATTCTTAGTCCGTCCGCGCGTAGATACCGTGTCCGTCCGTCCGCGCGTAGATACCGTGTCCGTCCGTCCAAACGTGAAAATTTCCATTTACGTCCGTCCGCGCGTTATCTTCCTGTTGGACCGTCCGCGCGTAGAATTAAGTTTCACGTTAAGTCCGTCCGAGCGTCACGGCCATTTGTCCATCCGTGCGCCGCGTTTGCCGAAGTTACTCTGTATATACCGTTTTGTACTCAATAAACGACACTATTTTGTTCAATACCAAAACGCACGTCTAGTTCTCTCGGCGACCTATCCGCGTCTTCGTCCGCCGAAGTCACACCGCCCTGTGCGCGGAAGTCAGGTTGTTACATATTTAACATGTGCAGATGCTCACATTGAACAATTATTTTTTTAATACGTTCAATGAAAAAAAAGAGCACGGAAACCACTAATCATTCCTGTTTGTTAGTGCATCTCCTTCGTGGTCAAGAACTTGGATTTGATAACGCGCTTGCCTCTGATACAAGCAAATATTTTACTACCTTAACACGTCAATATGAAAATAGATTGTTTCGTTGTTCTCTACATGGCAAATACTATTATCGTACATTTATTGATATTTCAAATTATAATGGTAATTGTGATCACGAAATAATGTCAAAGCTTTATATGTGCAATCACATGATTCGTGGCAAGTTTTCTGACGAACATAGTGAAACTTCACCAGTGGAACTTTGTTATGATACTATACTTCCTTAACATGTCAACATGAAAATATTGTAATAGACTTTTTGAAAAAATTGAAAAAATGCAAAACATTAAGCGAGTGAAACGCGAACTGCTCGAGCAATGCTCGCAGATCGCAAATTTAGCTGAATGTTTCGAGTGGTTGCAACGATGCGACGAGTGCCTCGCGCAGCTCGAAGAACATTATAGTGCCAAACGTCCACGACTCGCTATGGGAAAAAAAACAATTACTTGTGTCAAGAATCGCGCAACTTAAAGGTGAAGAAGCGCAGTTAGAAAGACATTTCGTGCACGTTGGTGACAATTCTAAAAGTACTAGCGCCGATAGTAAGAAATCACTTATATAGCGTGAAACTTATATAGCGAGGCCGCGTTCAAGAATTGCATTGTGACTGGCGCTGTTAACATTGATTATATCAAGCCGCGACATTTTTTGGAGGATGCCAGTGATCTGGTGATCAAGCGAGTGCAAGACGCTATCGCGAAACATGATAGTGTAAAGGTGAACACCGTATTCAATGGTGAATATGTTAACAATCACAAACTACGCGTATTCCCGATAAAGCTCACCAAGGATAAGAAGGAGAAGCACGTCAATCTACTGTACATGGAAGATGAACGCGATAACAACCTTGGCCACTTCGCATGCATTAACAACCTGTCACGATTAATCAGTTCACAGCTAAACAATACTAACAAAAGGAAGTACATTTGTGATCAGTAAGAATAATAAAATATGTTAAAAAAATATTTCTCACTTATAAAATATTGTTTAATTTAAAAAAATTATCTTTTATTTTTTTTATAGTTGTTTGCATTACTTCAGCTCAGAAGAAAAATTGCAGTTGCATGAAGTGGATTCTCAGCAATTAAACGACTGCACCGTTCTACTACCGAGCAAGGATAACAAGTGGTATGAATTTGATAATTACAACAAGGAGCGTGTACCTTTCGTTGTTTATTCAAATTTGGAGTGCGTGTTGCGGAAAATTGAGCCAGGAACAGAGAACACTTCGAATTTCTCGTATCAGCATCACGAGGTATTTAGTATAACATATTATGTTAAGTGCTTATACGACGACGCGTTGTCAGAGTATCTTTTTCATCGCGTCGTGTGGTTCGCAAAAGAACTCAAAAACCTGGCGCAGGGCGTGACAGCCAGAATATTCGCCAATGTTTCTATGGAATCACTAATTAAAGAGCAGCAAGAGGCAGTAACGCGACGTATTGTCATATTTGCGAAAAACCGTTCGCACCGAATAGTATACGTGTGCGCGATGATTGTTCTTTGACAGGGTCTTACCGTGGTCCAGCTCATTTAAATTGTAATTTAAATTATTAGGAGTATAAATAAGTTTCCGCCGTTTCACAAAAAATGGCGCTACTAGTATGTTATGGTTGAAACTGTCTGTTGTAAAACGTTATATTGTAAGATTGGACATCTGGTAACAACATAACCTTAAAATATTAGCGATTTTGTATCAGCATCATATATCTTTTTTCGTGCGAAAATGTCGAGTTTTGAGCCGAATAAGCGTCATTTGCGGGAGCTTTTGATTTACTTCTTTAATTTGAAGAAATCTGCAGCCGAGGCACATCGATTGCTTGTAGAAGCATATGGTGAGGCTGCCTTAAGTGAGAGAAGTTGCCGTGAGTGGTTTCACAAGTTTAAGAACGGTGAATTTGACGTCGAAGACAAAGAACGTAGCGGAAGGCCGAAAGTGTACGAAGACGCGGAATTGGAAACATTATTAGATGAAGATTTGTGCCAAACGCAAGAAGCACTTGCACTTACATTAGGAGTGACTCAACCAGCAATTTCACATCGCTTAAAATCATTGGGAATGATTCAAAAACAAGGAAACTGGGTTCCATATGAACTGAAGCCGAGAAACGTTGAACGCCGATTTTTCACATGTGAAATGCTGCTTGCCAGGCATAAACGAAAGGGTTTCTTGCATCGTATAGTCACTGGTGATGAAAAATGGATCCACTAGGATAACCCAAAGAAGAAGAAATCATGGGGACCACCTGGCCATGCTTCAACATCGACAGCCAAGCCGAACATTCATGGAAAAAAGCTCATGTTGTGTATTTGGTGGGATCAGCTTGGTGTCGTATATTATGAGTTGCTCAAACCGAATGAAACCATTACTGGGGCTCTCTACCGAACACAATTGATGAGATTGAGCCGAGTACTCAACGAAAAACGTGCCCACTACTACTCCAGACACGACGAAGTTATTCTTCTGCATGATAATGCTCGTCCACATGTTGCGGCGCCGGTCAAAACCTACCTGGATACACTCAATTGGGAAGTTTTACCCCACCCGCCGTATTCACTAGACATTGCTCCTTCTGATTACTACCTGTTTCAATCGATGACACATGACCTGTCTGAGCAACACTTTACATCATATGAAGATACAAAAAATTGGGTCGATTTGTTGATAGCTTCAAAAGATGAAGCATTCTTCCGACGCGGTATCCGTATGCTGCCAGAAAGATGGGAAAAAGTAGTGGCTAGCGATGGACAATACTTCGAATAAAACATTAGATATCGTTCTTTCACAATAAATGCCCTTTTTGATAAAAAACGGTGGAAACTTATTTATACTCCTAATACAATAATGCGTACGTTATTCCGTATTTCATAATTTATCTACTTACGATGCACATTTCATCATAAAAGAAATTGCCACCACGTTCGAAGGCGATTTACTACCGATAAATAAAGAAAATCGATTTACTACCGATAAATAAAGAAAAATATATATCTTTTACCAAATACGTCGAAAATACTTGTGATAAAGACATAATTTTCAAAAATGCACGAAATTCTATACGGCTACGGTTTATCGATTCGTACAAGTTTTTAAGTTTAAGTCTTGACAAATTGGCATTGTTTTTGGGTCTTGATAAATTAAAAATTTCTCTTTCGGAATTTTCCTCGTTATCAAACAAAGACTTTGAATTGTTGACCCGCAAAGGTGTCTTTCCATACAAATACGTGGATAATGTTGACAAACTGTATGAAACGCAACTGCCACCGCGTGAATCATTTTATAGTTCTCTTACCAAGCAGACAGTATCACAGACAGATTATGCTCATGGCCAGAAAGTTTGGCAGCGGTTCTCAATCAAAACCCTGGGCGAATACAGCGATCCATATCTCAGGACCGATGTCTTATTATTGGCTGATATTTTTCAAAACTTCCGCGAAAATAGCATTAATAGTTATGGTCTCGATCTCGCGCATTATTACACATTGCCAAGCTACACTTGGGATGCAATGTTGAAACTAACTCGTGTAAGATTCGAAAGGAAGAGTTGCTCACCGATAAAGACATGATCTTATTTATAGAACGCGGTATACACGGAGGTTTGAGTCAATGCTCCGGTAGATATGCTAAAGCCAATAATAAGTACATGCGTTCTTACAATCCGTCAAAACCATCGTCTTATTTAATGTATTTTGATATAAACAATATGTACGGTTTCACGATGTGTCAACCATTATCATACGGCAAGTTTCAATGGTCCGAAAAAGTTGACAATTTTAACGTGAACGCGATCGCTTCGGATTCGCACACTGGGTATGTGCTGGAAGTCGACCTCACATATCCACAATATCTGCACGACCGACACGCTGACTTACTTTTCTGTCCTACACACGATAAGCTGCTAGGGTCACGGCAGAAAAAACTTTTCGCGACGTTGTACGATAAAAAGGAATATGTGATACATTACCGTTATTTGCAACAATGCACGCGCAATGGGCTTCGCGTAACAAAAATTCATCGCGTATTACAGTTTGCGTAATCTCCATGGCTTTGCGATTATATAGAATTAAACACAAAATTTAGAATTAGCGCAAAAAATGATTTTGAAAAGAATTTGTACAAATTGATGAACAACGTCGTGTTTGGAAAAACTATGGAAAACGTACGTAATCATGTAAACGTAAAATTATTGACGAAATGGGAAGGACGTTACGGTGCGAAGGCAATGATCGCTAAGCCAAATTTTCACAGTCGCAGCGTCTTTGCAGAAAACTTAGTTGCCGTCGAACTGTGTAAGCTCGAGGTGAAGTTTAATAAGCCGATTTACGTGATGTGCATACTTGACATATCAAAAATCTGCTTGTACGAATTTCATCACGAATATGTTTTCGCTATATAAAGACAAGTGCAAATTGTTGTATTCAGATACTGATAGTCTTGTTTATTTCCTTGAGTGCGAGGATATTTATTCAACAATGAAACGTGATGTAGTAAGATATGATACAAGCGATTATCCCGCGGACAACCCGTACGGTATGCCTTTTGCGAATAAAAAAGTCCTCGGTCTAATGAAAGATGAAAACAACGGTGCGATCATGACCGAATTCGTTGGACTCAGAGCAAAGATGTACGCAATTAAAGTAGATGGTAAAAAGATACCAAAAAAGCAAAAGGTATGAAAAACAATGTAGTAACGCGAACTATTACTTTTGAAGATTATATGCAATGTTTGAACGATGAAATAGAATTAACTCGTAGCCAATCGTGTATATGTTCAAAGCTGCATCAAGTTTTTACAGTTTCAGAATCCAAAGTGGCGCTCTCGCCATATGATGATGAAAGATACTTTGTTCCATCATCGCTAACAAATACATTACCATGGGGACATTGGCAGATACAATAATATATTGCATAAGATGTTCTTATATTTTTACAAATATTGTGCATTTAAAATTATTTTGTAGTACATTTTTATATATCTTACATGTTTATGTTACGTCCTGCGGAGTAACAATTCTTTTCTTTCGAAATCGATGCAGCCAAGCAACCGAAAAATTGCGAAAAGATGGCCTATCTTAACCGCGCGGATACGCTAAAATTGTCCGGTCGAGTCAATACGGTTGGTCTACCCTTGACACGTGCCGATTTGGGCGGAAGCAAGCGTTGAAACGCGGATGATTGACCCCACCGACTCGAAACACTTGTCGCGCAATTAATAGGTAGGGCGTGGGCAATAATAAGAGACGGTACACCTGCGGATTAAAATCCCATAGGAACCATAGGCAGAATCAGGTATAAAAGGAAGGAGCTTCGGAGCTCGCGAGCACTTACTCAGCACTTACTTTCTTACAATCATTTACAGTCACTTACGAGCACATACCGCACCTTTTTCATTCTGATCAATCGCTCATTTTTCGTTCGCGATTCACTCTAGTTCGATCCGGCGCACATTCCGTGACATTATATGTCCGAGTTTGTGACGTTCGGATTCGTATTTATCGTACTTAAATTTGACGCGGCATTGCGAGATCCGAACACTCTGAGTGCCAACCGTCGACCAACCGTCCGCCGTTGTAAGCTGAATCCGCTCCGCCAACCACCAAATCGTTCGCACCTTCAAAACTTCACTCAACAGTAAGTCTTAGCCGTCCATTATTATTATATTTTTATTTTTACTCTTCATAAGACTACCTTCTCTCTCTAATAAGATATTTATTATATTTTTCAAAACACTCATATACTCAGTATTATTGCACCACCCTTCCTTTCCTCCCTCTATTACTCTCACTCTCTTTACTTTCCGCAGGATACAATCGAATTCTCTTTCGATTGAATCCGCAAATCTTTTTCTTCCTGCAGGATACAATCGAATTCTCTTTCGATTGAATCCGCAATTCTTTACTTTCCGCAGGATACAATCGAATTCTCCTTCGATTGAATCCGCAATTCTTTTACTTCCTGCAGGATACAATCGAATTCTTTTTCGATTGAATCCGCAATTCTTTTACTTCAGGATACAATCAAATTCTCTTTTGATTGAATCCGCAATTCTTTTACTTCCTGCAGGATACAATCGAATTCTCTTTCGATTGAATCCGCAATTCTTTACTTTCCGCAGGATACAATCGAATTCTCTTTCGATTGAATCCGCAATTCTTTTACTTCCTGCAGGATACAATCGAATTCTCTTTCGATTGAATCCGCAATTCTTTTATTTCCGCAGGATACAATCGAATTCTCTTTCGATTGAATCCGCAATTCTTTTACTTCCTGCAGGATACAATCGAATTCTTTTTCGATTGAATCCGCAATTCTTTTACTTCCTGCAGGATACAATCGAATTCTCCTTCGATTGAATCCGCAATTCTTTTACTTCCTGCAGGATACAATCGAATTCTTTTTCGATTGAATCCGCAATTCTTTACTTTCCGCAGGATACAATTGAATTCTCTTTCGATTGAATCCGCAATTCTTTTACTTCCTGCAGGATACAATCGAATTCTCTTTCGATTGAATCCGCAATTCTCTTTTCTTCCTGCAGGATACAATCGAATTCTCTTTCGATTGAATCCGCAATTCTTTTACTTCAGGATACAATCAAATTCTCTTTCGATTGAATCCGCAATTCTTTTACTTCCTGCAGGATACAGTCGAATTCTTTTTCGATTGAATCCGCAATTCTTTACTTTCCGCAGGATACAATCGAATTCTCTTTCGATTGAATCCGCAATTCTTTTACTTCCTGCAGGATACAATCGAATGCTCTTTCGATTGAATCCGCAACTCTCTTTTCCTTCCGCAGGATACAATCGAATTTTTTTTCGATTGAATCCGCAACTCTCTTCACCTCCATCAGGAACAAAGAATTCTCTTCTTTTCATAATTAAAACTCTTTCTTTTCCTTTCTTTTGAGTAGATACGATCTAGATTTTATTTCCTTTTACCAGAAAGAGAGAACGTAGCCTTAATTTTTAAATTCATTCTAGTGCGTAATCGTGTCCCTGAGCGTGGAAAACGCAAAAAGCTATTAAGAACTGTCGGAGTCGTCAAAATAAGAAGCTCCGGAAGCTTGGCGCATCGTTATCGCTCTACGGAAAATTGAACCATCTGCGAGCAGAAAATTCTGTTTTGCCTAGCGCTCTAATTAATTTAAGAACTTCTGGCGAACCGACCGATTCATCTCCACCAGTCTCAAATCCGTCCCCCGAATCATTGTCTCTCTCCCCCTGTCGTTATCCCTCCCCCTCTTACTCCCCTAGATCTACTGTAGAAACAGATTCTAAACAATCACCAGGGTCACCTTCTTCTACCTTCGATCCCTTTGCAGAGCCCTTAGCATCTCCTCGGGATTCAACCTTTTCTGCTACCGACTTTCCTCCTACACCTTCCCCCGATTTTTTTCATCGTAATCTCGATTCACCTGTTCGAAGACCCCCGGAAGATCCATACTCCCCCGCGTTAGAGTTTCCTCAGGAAAACCCGCATTCCTACTCATTATTTACTCCCGAACAAATAGAGAATATAGTAAACGAAAATTTCGAAACGAATCGAAGAGTAGTCAATGAATTGGAAGAAATCTTCGATTCGCTTCAAAGCCTACCTGGATAGCTAAGAATCACCTGATCACAATATACACCCACACACGCACATTTATATCTCGTTAAGCACCAATGTAACCAATTAGAATTAAAGTTATAATTACATTTTTTATTAAGATCATAAGATTTTTCTTCTTTTTATTATACATGTTCTCTACTAACAAAAATGTTATTTGCAAATTAATAATTATTATTTTAGTCATCACCTTTCATTGTAATTGATTATTTCTTTTATTATGTTAAAATAAATTGTAATTCTTAATTTCAATCATTTTTCTTTATTTCAATCACCTCCAATTCCCGCTCCGATAAAATTGCACTTAGTCCGATCCCGCGTAAAAGCGATTCAATTCGTTTACGCAAAATAAGGACTACACGAATGCAAGAGTCTGAATGAGAGTCATAGGTCGTCATTCTTGACACCTGACCTACATTCTGACTCACCTGACGCATTCGACTCGTCGCACTCGCCCGGAGACATGTGTGCGAGAGATTAGGCCTGTTCCGTCCTTCCTACCTCGCTCGAATTATTTCCCTAAGTCTCTACCTGCCAACCGACCCGAGAGACTTATTTCGAGAATTCTGAACGTAACATTAAATATGCAAGTAATATTTTATATAAGTACGGTATTCATACTTTATACTTTGTATACGTTTTATATTCTGTATGCTTCTTTTTATACATCTCATGTATTGCATTACACGTTTAATATGTATTTGACGTTTTATGAATAAGATATTTTGATATTTTTTAAAAATTTTAGATATACGTTTTTTTTAATAAAAATTTTTATACGACATTTTTGTATTAATAAAAATAAAAGAAGAATAAAGACCAAAAAAATGTTTGTACTCATTTAGATATTTTTGTAAACGCTTATACGGTATAAAATATATATGTTTAATTGAAATAAATCAAATAACATCTTTTTTATTTATCCATGAATTTTGCGAATCAACGAATCCGAACCACTTGACGTAAACCTTGTTTCCTTATTTCTTTATTATTTTCTCTACCAGGTATACATTTAGATGAGTCGTGCGAAGCAACTCGTACTCATAAAAGGCACCCGCTATTTGTTTACTGCGATAATTTTCCAGAAGATAAGTTATGGGATTAGTGCGCTGTACTTTAACAATCTTAAACACCTCGGTGGTCCAATTGGGGGTGTACCCCTTAGAGAATGTTGTTTTGTGCTTGCTTACGTGTATCGAATTGTTTACTTTGAATTTTGCCGGTCTCATAATTTTCATGTGAGAGTATCAAGTGTAGAAATATGAAACCGGAATATTTTGTAAAAATTACACATCTGTTGTTTAAAAATGATAAAAAATATTTTATTCAAAATAATCTTCATTGCTATTTATACATTTTTCCCACCTCTCCGGCAGTTTAGGAATGCCACGCCAAAAAAAAAAACAGTTTTTCTTTTGAAGCAAACCAGTTATCAAGCCATTTTCGTACATTTTCATACAAATTGAAGCGTTGTTCAGCGAGAGCGTGTCCCAGTGATGCGAATAGATTCAGACGGAGCCAAGTCTAGAAAATAAGCCGCATGCGCTAGTATTTCATAACTGAACGTTTCAATCGTTTCCCTGACCCGTTTTGCTGTGTGTGATGGGGCATTATCATGGAGCAAAATGACTTTGTGTTGCCTTTTTCCACATTCCGGTCGTTTTTCACGTAATGCTCGATTTAAATTAATCATTTGCTGTTGGTAGCGATCAATGTTAACGGTTTCACCAGATTTAGCAGCTCATAATAGATTACACCCTTCTGATCCCACCAAACACAGAGCATTGGTTTCTTTCTAAAGCGATTTAGTCTTGCAATGGATGTCGATGGTTTGCCTGGATTTACCCATGATTTACGACGTTTAGGATTCTCAAAATATATCCATTTTTCATCACCTATCACGATTTAATGGAGAAATAACTTTCTTTTGTATCTGTCTAGCAGCATTTCACAGGTGATTGTTCGATTTTCTTGCTGTCTTTTATTCAGTTCATGCAAAACCCATTTTCCCACTTTCTGAATCTTTTCCATAGCTTTCAAACAAATTGAGACGGCTTTCTGCGTCACATTCAATTGATCCGCAAGTTCTTGTTGAGTCGAGTATCATCCCCATATAGAAATTGACCTCCAGTGAATGTCCATCGCCCTTCCATAGCTCCATGGGACGTCTATTTCCATGGAAGTCAGATAGACGTCCATTAGATAGAAGTCCATAAAACCTCCATAGCTCCATGGGATTTTATTTCCATCATGGAAATTAGGTGGACGTCCATTAGAAGTCCATGAAACCTCCATAGCTCCATGGGATTTTACTTCCAACATGGAAATCAAATAGATTTCCATTAGACATCCATTCAATCTTCACAGCTCCATGAGATTTTATTTCCATCATCAAAGTCAGATGGACGTCCATTAGTAGTCTATGAAACTTCCATAACTCCATGGGATTTTACTTCCAGATGGAAGTCAAATAGATGTCCATGAAACCTCTATAGCTCCATGGAATTTTAATTTCATTATGGAAGTCAGACAGATTTCCATTAGACATCCATCCAACCTCCATATCTCTATGAGATTTTATTTCCATCATGGAAGTTAGATGGACGTTCATTAGAAATCCATGAAACCTTCATAGCTCCATAGAATTTTACTTCCGTCATGGAAGTCAAATAGATGTCTATTAGAAGTTTGTCCCAACTCTATGACAAATATATTCTATCAATAAATTACAAACGTTCAGTGAATATTTGTTATAAGTTTATATACGTAGAATTATGGAAAATTATATGTTGCAATATTTATATGTGTTACGTCCTGCAGAGTAACAATTTTTTCTTTCGAAATCGATGCAGCCAAGAAACCGAAAACCGCGAACAGATGGTCTATCTTAACCGCGCAGAAACGCTAAAATTGTCCGATTGAGTCAATACGGTTGGTCTACGCTTGACACGGGCCGGTTTTGGCGGAAGCAAGCGTTGAAACGCAGATGATTGACCCCATCGACACGAAACACTTGTCGCTCAATTAATAAGCAACGATCTTCTAAGGAACCTAACCGATAGGATGGATTACCCAGATGAAAAACAGGTTAGAAACCGAACGTTCTGAAAACGCGTGGGCAACAATAAGAGACAGTACATCTGCGGATTACAATCCTATAGGAACCATAGGCAGAATCGGGCATAAAAAGAAGGAGCTCCGGCTCATTTCGCTCATTGGTCATTTTTTTTGTCATTTTAGTCATTAGTTATTTGCTCACTTTCGCCATTCGTTGTTCGCGATTCATAGTTCACTCCAGTTCGATCCGTCGCATATTCCGGACATTATATGTCCGAGTGTGTGACGTTCGGATTCGTATTCGTCACACTTAAATTTGACGCGGCATTGTGAGAATTTAGTCAACGAGTTCTTTTGCAACTTCCGAACACTCTGAGTGCCAACCGTCGACCAGCCGTCCGCCGTTGTAAGCTGAATCCGCTCCGCCAAACACCAAATCATTCGCACCTTCATAAATTTCAACCAACAGTAAGTCTTAGCCATCCATTATTTTCACTCTCCATAAGACTACCTTCTTTCTCTAGTAAGATTTTCATTATAATTTTCAAAATACTTATATATCCAGTATTATTTCACTACCCTTCCTTTCCTCCCTCTATTACTCTCTTTACTTTCTGCAGGATACAATCAAACTCTCTTTCGATTGGGTCCGCAACTCTTTTACTTTCTGCAGGATACAATCGAACTCTTTTTCAATTGGGTACGCAACTCTCTTTACTTTTTGCAGGATACAATCGAACTCTCTTTCGATTGGGTCCGCAACTCTCTTTTACTTTCTGCAGGATATAATCGAACTCTCTTTCGATTGGATCTGCAACTCTCTTTATTTTCTGCAGGATACAATCGAACTCTGTTTCAATTGGGTACGCAACTCTCTTTACTTTTTGCAGGATACAATCGAACTC
The DNA here is from genome assembly GCF_016802725.1 of Solenopsis invicta. Taxonomy (NCBI): domain Eukaryota; kingdom Metazoa; phylum Arthropoda; class Insecta; order Hymenoptera; family Formicidae; genus Solenopsis; species Solenopsis invicta. The sequence goes on from NC_052667.1 coordinate 13,345,542, forward strand.
TCTTTCGATTGGGTCTGCAACTCTCTTTTACTTTCTGCAGGATATAATCGAATTTTCTTTCGATTGGATCTGCAACTCTCTTTATTTTCTGCAGGATACAATCGAACTCTCTTTCAATTAGGTCCGCAACTCTCTTTTACTTTCCGCAGGATACAATCGAGCTCTTTAGATTGAATCTGCAAATACCTTTTAATCCTTGCTGGATACAATCGAACTCTCGTTCGATTGAATTCGCAGCTTTCTTTGCTTCCATCGGAAACGAAGAATTCCTTTCCTTTTATTAATTCAAACTCTTTCCTTTTCTTTCTTTTAAGTAGTCATCTAGATTTTATTTTCCTTTATTAGAAAGAGAGAACGTAGCCTTAAACCTCAAATTCATTCTAGTGCGTAATCGAGTCCCTGAATATAAGTCTCGAAGAGGCATTAAGAACTGTCGGAATCGTCGAAACAGGAAGGTCCGGAACCTTGCCGCATCGTTATCGCTCTCCGAAAAATTAAACAATCTGCGAGGAGAAAATTCTGTTTTGCCTAACGCTCTAACTAATTTAAGAACTTTTGGCGAACCGACCGATTCATCTCCACCAGTCTCAAATCCGTCCGCTGAATCATTCTCTCTTTCCCCCTGTTGTCATCCTTCCCCCTCTTACTCCTCTGAACCTCACGTAAAATACCAACGTTCTTTCTCACTATTTACTCCCGAAGAAATAGAAAATATCGTAAACGAAGTCCCAATAGAGCAAATCAAAGAAGTAGCCAATGAATTGGAAGAAATCTTCGACTCGGTTCAGGAACTACCTGAATAACCAAAAATTCCCTGACCACAATATACACACCCACACACGCACATTTATATAAATTTCGTTAAGCACAAATGTAACCAATTAGAATTTGAGTTTATAATTATATTTCTGTTAAGATTTTCTTAAACCGATCACAATATTTTCTTTCTTTTATCACACATGTTCTCTGCAAACAAAAATGTTATTCACGAATTAATTATTATTATTTTAATAATCACCACCTATCATTGTAATTGTTTACTTCTTTTATTATGTTAAATAAATTGTAATCTTTAATTTTAACCATTTTCGTTTATTTTCACTACCTCTAATTCCCGCTCCGATAAAATTGCACTTGGTCCGATCCCGCGTAAAAGCGATTTAATTCGTTTACGCAAAATAAGGACTACACGAATGCAAGAGTTTGAATGAGAGTCATAGGCTGTCATTCTCGACACCTGACCTACATTCTGACTCACCTGACGCATTCGACTCGTCGCACTCGCCCGGAAACATGAGTGCGCGAGATTAGGCCTGTTCCGTTCTTCCTATCTCACTGAAAATATTTCCATAAGTTTCTACTTGCCAATTGACCCGAGAGACTTATTTCGAGAATTCTGGACGTAACATATGCAATTTGGTCTTACATTTTTTGTCTCCTGCACACTGGATGCGGAAACGCTTACCGCACGGCAGGAGTCATTAGATCATCTTATAAGTACGTATACGATCTTTTATTACTTGTCAAATGGCCGTGTTAGTTTCTTAAGATTATGTTTAAGACAATTTTAAATTGAGAACAAACTATAATACCGGCCCTAACAATCCATTAGGTTGTTGCTAAGGTGCGAACATATCTGTTGAGTGCCTTGTGCTTCATGCAGGCCACGTTTTGGTCCGTACAAATATCAAGTACTAATTTATTAAAATTATTTTATATACACTAATCAAAAAAAAATAGGGAATACTTTCCAGACACCAAAAATTAGGCTATTTTCAAATGACTGTAACTCGGTGAAAAATCATCGTAGATAAAAAATAAAAAAAGCATTTTGAAGCTTGAAGATCGAGCTTTAACGTTCTACCAGCAGATTTTCAAAATTCTTTTAACTTCCTTGTCTTATGCAGTAAAAAAGTACACCTTGTTTTGTTCGTTAAAATTTCGTATTTTTGACACTTTGCAGATGGACCAACAAATTTTTTTCAAATAATTCAAGTAAAATTTCATAAACTACAACATTTTACCTACAAAATGATTTTTTAAAAATTTCTCTACGATTTTTTTTGACCGAGTTACGCAACTTTGAAGCTAAACCTGCATTTTTTACAAATGATATCCGTAGTCCGTGAAAAATGATCGTAGACAAAAAATCAAAAAACCATTTTAAAGCTCGAAGTTTTAGCTTTAACATGCTATTAATGGTTTTCAAAAATTTTCTCAATTTCTTAGTACTATGCTCCAAAAAAGGTACACTGTTTTTTCCTTAAAATAACGTATTTTTAACAGCCTGTAGCTCAATAAAAAAATTTTTCTTGACAAATCCAATACAAGTGCCATAAAGTATGATATTTTCTCTACAAAATGCTTTTTTTAAATTTTTTTTACGATTTTTTTTGACCGAGTTACAAGACTTCGAAGATATACATTTTTTACAGTACATTTTTCCGAAAAATGACGTCTACCGCCGACATTAGCATTACCCAATGTGCACCACGTGGAGGTTGCCAGTCGGATTTTTGCACATCGTGTGTGTGTGTGTGTGTGTGTGTGTGTGTGTGTGTGTGTGTGTGTGTGTGTGTGTGTGTGTGTGTGTGTGTGTGTGTGTGTGTGAGTGAGTGAGTGTGTATGTGTCACAGCAGAGATAAGGAGCCCACAGTTCGTCACTTCTGCACTATTTAACGACTCCAAACCCTCTTTACTGTGCATGTGTGTGTGTGTGTGTGTGTGTGTGTGTGTGTGTGTGTGTGTGTGTGTATCACAGCAGAGATAAGGACCCCGCAGTTTGTCACTTTTGCAGTATTTAATGACTCCAAACCCTTTCTGCTGTGTGTGTATGCGCGCGCGCGCATGAGTGTTCAATGGCGTGTATTTCGTGTGTGTTTGTTATATCAACGATATTCTACGACCACACGTTTTGCTATTAAATCGAACCTGTTGGAACTTTATTTTCATGCAGGACAACGCTCGACCTCATACGGAGAATATAACGCGACGTTTTTTTCAACGACACGCAATTAGACTGTTAAATCATCCCACCAATAGCCCGGACTTAAATCCAATCGAGCACATTTGGGATGAAATGGAACGACGATTAAGGCGTCGCAAGGTACAGCTGCGAATTTTAAAAAAATTGGGAGAAATTTTAACGGAAATTTGGCACAACGTTCCGCAAGATTGTATTGCAAGATGTATAAATATGCGAAAACGCTTGCAAGCAGTAATTGATCAGAGAGGAGGAAATACCCACTATTGAACTCTCATGCGCGCGAGCGCATACACACACAGCAGAGAGGGTTTGGAGTCATTAAATACTGCAGAAGTGACGAACTGCGGGGTTCTTATCTCTGCTGTGATACACACACACACACACACACACACACATACACACACATACACACATACACAGTAAAGAGGGTTTGGAGTCGTCAAATACTGCAGAAGTGACGAACTGTGGGCTCCTTATCTCTGCTGTGACACACACACACACACACACACATACACAGTAAAGAAGGTTTGGAGTCGTTAAATACTGCAGAAGTGACGAACTGTGGGCTCCTTATCTCTGCTGTGACACATACACACACACACACACACACACACACACACACACACACACACACACGCACGCACGCGTGCACGCACGCGCGCACGCACACACATACACACACGATGTACAAAAATCTGACCGGCAACCTCCACGTGGTGCACATTGGGTAATGCTAATGTCGGCGGTAGACGTCATTTTTCGGAAAAATGTACTGTAAAAAATGTATATCTTCGAAGTCTTGTAACTCGGTCAAAAAAAATCGTAGAAAAAATTTTAAAAAAAGCATTTTGTAGAGAAAATGTCATACTTTGAGGCACTTGCATTGGATTTGTCGAGAAAAATCTTTTTATTGAGCTACAGGCTGTTAAAAATACGTTATTTTAAGGAAAAAATAGTGTATCTTTTTTGGGGCATAGTACTAAGAAATTGAGAAAATTTTTGAAAACCGTTAATAGCATGTTAAAGCTGAAACTTCGAGCTTTAAAATGGTTGTTTGATTTTTTGTCTACGATGATTTTTCACGGAGTACGTATATCATTTGTAAAAAATGCAGGTTTAGCTTCAAAGTTGCGTAACTCGGTTAAAAAAAATCGTAGAGAAATTTTTAGAAAAGCATTTTGTAGGTAAAATGTTGTAGTTTATGAAATTTTACTTGAATTATTCGAAAAAAATTTGTTGGTCGATCTGCAAAGTGTCAAAAATACGAAATTTTAACGAACAAAACAAGGTGTGCTTTTTACTGCATAAGACAAGGAAGTTAAAAGAATTTTGAAAATCTGCTGGTAGAACGTTAAATCTCGATCTTCAAGCTTCAAAATGCTTTTTTTATATTTTATCTACGATGATTTTTCACCGAGTTACAGTCATTTGAAAATAGCCTAATTTTTGGTGTCTGGAAAGTGTTCCCTATTTTTTTTTTAGTAGTGTATGATGTTTATATACAGTATTACTGGAAACATATTTTGTGTAATTGATTAAGCCGATTTTTATGTATGTGATTCTTCATGCTGGGGGCACTCGATAGACATGTATGTACGCACCTTATAGCGTTTTTCCTTGGGAGAACTAATGCGCACTGAGTATGCACTCGCCGCGGATAATTGGGCGTTTCCGTTGGCACCGTCATTGCGTGAACCGAAACGCCCAATTGCCAGCAGCGAGTGCACACTCAGTGCACACTAGTTCTCCCAAGAAAAACCACTATTAAATAAGGACCGTTGCAGGACTGCGCCTTCGCGCTTAGCTTTTCGTTTGCATTCATCATTTGTTTTTTCGTGAGGTACAGTGAGATATTCGCGAGAGGAGAAGTCTCTTCCAATCTATTCGCGCCTATTGCTCGTGTTAGCACGTGTTAGATGCATAGTGATAAGTAACGAGAATAAGTGACCGTAACTGAATTATTGAACAACGAGAATTTCCTAGAAAGGAAGTAAGTATAAATTTTTTTCAATATTTTTAGTCTATTGTAGTACACGTTTATGTAGAATATGGGAATATTAAAATACAACTAAAATTAACCATGACAAAGCGTGAATTTTTGTCGAATATTTTTTGAAGAGGTACCGTTATAATTTATTCCATTAATTTTGCAGTGTAGTACATGCATATTTTTGCACGAGAGTGACACACATGGATCATTTATGTCCGATCTGATTTTGAGGCTTGTAAAAGTGGCGAGGAAGAAGGGAAGGGAGGGGGCGGAAAGCAGGGAGGAAGGGGGAGGGGGAGGGGGAGAAGGGGGGTGGTGCGAAGATATTGATATACGCACTTTTACGAATGCTAGTACGTGTTGTGCTTTTTACTATTATTATATATATTTGTAATTTTTTTCAGCGATCGAGATTTCTGTTTTCTTCGGTCTTGATGCATGATCCTAGCTCTGATCAGTGAGTGAATCATCGAGAATAACTAATTAAGAAATTGAACAATATATTCCACCTACAACGATCGAGATTGCTCGACTATTACCGAAAAAAGCAAGTATAAGATTTTTAATTCTACATTTTATTTAAAATTTTAAATATATAATATTTACATAGATTTTTACATAGATACTTACACAGAATTAATAATTAACCATGTCAAAGCATAAATTTTCGTTACGTATTTCAAAAAGGTATCGTCGTAAAATAATTTGAGAATGCAGTGATGAATTACTTGCCCGATTTAATGAAGAATTAGATATTGATACGAACGAAATTTCAAATAATTCTGCTTCGAGTAATCATGACAAGATAATCGATTTTAATTGCGCCATTTTCGACGAAACTAAACAAAACGCAATAAATTTATCATTTCCCGATTTAACGTTTACGAATATAACGAATAGAAATAATATAACGAATATTTCTGCACATAATGTTTTTATAAATAATATATCTATACATCGAGAAAACAATATAAGAGAGGACAGTATAAGAGAGGAGCGTGATTTAGAGAAAAAAAACAACGATTTCAAAGCATTTTTAGTAAAATGGTCTTGCACACATCGTATTTCTCATGTAGCTTTATCGCATTTATTGTGCTGTTTGAGAACAGCGCATCCTACTTTTTCCAATTTGCCAAAATGTGCAAAGACATTACTACGTACACTACGGTCTTCCGTTATTACTGAAATATTTCCGAGACAATATTGTCATTTTAATATTGAATATAACATTCTCCAATTTATATCTAGAAACAAGAATACGGTTTCATCACCTGTTCAGATTCAAATTGGTATCAATGGTTTACTGATTTCTCGGTCGAGTTCTAATCAATTATTGTCCATTTTAGGACGAATCATGCCTGACGGCAAAGTATTTCTTATTGGTTGTTATTTCGGTAAATCTAAACCAGCGGATGCGAATAAATTCTTACAACAGTTCGTAGAAGAAATCAGTAATTTAGTTAATGAGAGCGTAATTTATAATGAGACAACATTTTCAATATCAATACATTCTGTCATATGTGATGCTCCTGCCAAATCTTTCATTACTTTTACGAAAGGACATACGGGTTATTTTAGTTGTCTAAAATATACGATTGAAGGAGATTTTATTGCTAACAGAATATGTTTCTCCAATTTTGATTACCAAGCAAGAACAGACGATAGCTTCTCTAATCAAATTCAAGAAGAACATCATCTGGGTCATTCCATTCTACTAAACATTCTACATTTTGGTGTTGTGTCTCACATATCATTTGATTACATGCATATGATATGCATTGGCGTTGTTAAAAGGTTGATAAGATTGTGGATAAGTGGTCCTCTTAAAACTAGATGTTTATTCTCGCATAAAATAAAAAATGTTTCCGAGTCTCTTCTTAACATCAGACATTTAATTCCAAAAGAATTTGCAAAAAGACCACGAGAAATACAAGATTTTGCACAGTGGAAAGCAACTGAATTAAGACAATTTTTATTATATACCGATCTTGTAATAATACGAAAAGAATTAAATTCTGTTATTTTCTCCAATTTTCTCACTTTGCACGTTGCTGTTTGTATTTTATATCAGAAAAGTACAGTCAAACACATAAAATATGCAGATAAATTATTAAAACGTTTTGTTGAATGCTTTACTAAAATTTAGGGACCTGAATTTGCGTCCCATAATATTCACGGTCTTTTACATATAGCTGATTGCGTAAAACAATTTGGATAATTAGACACTTTTAGTGCCTTCTTGTTTGAAAATTTTATGAAAAAATTGAAATCTATTTTAAGAAAATCGGATAAACCATTAGAGCAAATTAGAAATCTTTATGAGGACATGAGTTTTTGTAACATAAACTCTGACAATATAAACGTTTCAAAAATTAACGTAAAGATTCCTCACGAAAAAGGACCATTGATATCGGGTTGTTTCAGTCCACAATTTTCGAAGATTGAATTTCCTCAATTTGTTACTTCAATTAAATCTCCTGATAATTGTTGTCTCATAGAGAATGATATCGTCTGTTTAAAAAACGTTGCAACATTGATTGAAGGTAATTATATTGCAGTAGATCGTAAATTTAAAGTTGTTGAGGAACTTTACAATTATCCATGCAGTTCTGTCAATTTTGATATTTTTAAAGTCAGTCAGTTATCTGCTCTTTAAGTTTGGCCTTTGCATAAAATTAGTAAAAAATTTGTAAAATTACCATATGTAAAGAATAGTAATATAGTTTATAATATATTGCGTACTGCGTTTCATAATTTTCTTCTAAAAAAATTTATATATATAACGAGATATGTATCATATCTAAATAAATTTTTGTGCGGATGTATATATGTTTACAATACGATACTCGGGAAAATATGTTCAAAAGTTTCAGGCGGAAGATGTCGAATTCAAAGAATCAAGGATTTATCGTCGCAGAATTCTACGATGGTATCCAAGTAATACCAAAATCTACTACAAAGTGACGATGTATGCAAGTATCCCTCACATTATAAAACGGATTTAAAAATTCGGAAGGCAATTGAAAAAGAAGAAATTCCAACTTCTAATTGGTCTTCCGTTAAAATTGATTGGATTTTTGGCAAGTATTGAAATCAAATAATTTACGTTTTTTCATAATATTTTACTAATAATATTTGAAATATTTTCAGCATCTTTATGTAAAGCCGATGAGAAAGCCAAACAAGCCCTTGATACATCAAATACCGACAAAGAAAGAAGAACCAAAGAAGCGAGAAAATTAAGAGCAAAAATGGCTATGCTCTCGTCCGAAAGCAAGGAAGAATCATCTAGAGAAATTATTTTATCACGTCCTCCACGTCCTCCTGCAAAACGTAAGTACACTTTTAATTTGTTATGTTTATATTACATATATGTATACGTAAAATTTATATTTTTCATTTTTTAATTTACATTTTATTTTGTATTGAAAGGTCAATGACCGTACAATGAAAATGAATCTGGAAGTTTATCCACGATTAAATGTTCTCAGAATTCTTCCGCAGAAACGTACAGCAAATCAAAAAAGGTTTGAACACGAATCTCGAGATCATAATTCTTCGTATTCAAGAAGTGAAGAAAGACACAATAGTACTGTACACCATAAACTGGAAAATGAAGAGGATATACCAAATCGGCATGTGGATAAAACGGATGAGATCGGCCATATGCAAGACGAAGAGAGATTACAAGAAAAAAAAAAATGATAAGTTGGATAAGTCTTCATAAGATGCAATTGGTAAGTAAATATTCACCATCCAATGAATTTATGTATCATATTTTTAGAATTACATAATTTTTTTTAACAAATATTAACAGATATAAATTTTTATCAAATAAACTTGTCTCTGTATTACAGTGTTATGAATGTTATAATTGTAATACAGAGATAAGTTTGTCTTTGTATTTCACTAACTATCTATTATGCGTTTGTCCAAACAAAAACTCAGTATTTTTGAAATCTTTAATTAAACGTAAAAATATCTGATAAATTTAAAAATAATAGATATCAAACTCTTATTTTTTTAATTATTTATTTTCTATAGATTATTTCTCAAATTTTTTACATAGAATTTATTATCGTTACTATACTGTTGTAATATTACTTTAATGTTTTTAAATTACTTTTTATAATATTATATAACTTTAATAATAAATACGCGAAAACTAATAATAATAATAATAATAACAAATGTAGTATATTAAAATAGAAACTTTAAATTAAAATGTTTAAGAATTTGTATTTTATTTTGGATAAAAAAAATATTTTATAGTATATCGCAATAAACATTTCTGTTTTTTTTTGTATTTAACGCAACGTGATACTGCTAATTTCTATATTAAAATTGTGTATATATAGTATATGTATTTTATTTGTTTCTTAAATTATAGTATTTATACTTACAGTAAATCATTTAAAGAGACTGACAAGAGTAATAGCGATCATAAAATACAATATGCGGCAAACGCTTAGTATATTGGTTTTTTTGGTGAAAAGGACAAATTCAGAAACAGAAGCCAAGAACCTAGAGAATTCTTGTGAAAGCGTTGAAGACTGATTTCTGTTGTAAACTGCTGAACAATTAATGGAGGTGGAGGAAATCTTGAAACTTCATAATTCCTAAGATAATGTTGCAATAGTAAGTTAATGCATACAAATTTATATCATAAATACAGTCTAAAAATTATAACAAAAGACATAATTATGTAAAATGATTTTCTAGTAATTGAATATATGTACAGATTTGATCAAAAATATTAGACACCTTATAAGGTTTTAAATATTTTTTAACTGAAAAGATTTAAATTAAAATGTAAACCTTTGTTTCAAAAACCTTTTAAACTTACGTATAAATATCAGTAATCAATATGAAATATAGAAATAAAATAATTCCAGATTAACAAAAAAAGTATAGGTGCCTAATCATTTTGGCTAAGGCTGTATAGCATATTTCGCAATTATTCAGGTTTATAAAGTGCATTGTACAATCAATTTTAAGTAAACTTTTCCATAAAATATTATCCAACAAGACAAAAAGTTTATTATAATGTTTCATTTATTGTATGTTTCTTATTTTATATTGAGCATATATCAAATCCATCGGAGGAACTAACGTCACTGATGCCGTAAAAAAGACGTTGTATAAGTTATTCACCAATAAATCGGCGGAGAAATATAATTGGGAAGGCCGTTGCGGAAAGGAACCACTACATAAATTGAAACTAATAAAAATGATTTTTAGTAAGTACTAATACATAGTAATATTTAAATGCAAAAATTTTTGTAAACAATTAAGAAATATTTTCAAATACACAATATTAACAAATAGATTAAGAAATATGTCTGCTATTTTAATGCATACATTTTTTTATTATCTCTATCAAATTTTGAAAAGCTTTCAATAAGTTAAATTCCTCTATTATTAGTCCACGTAATATCGGTTTGTCGTCCATCGAGGTTCTATAAACTGTCTATTAATAATCTACGTAATGTTTGTTTGCTATCCACCGAGGTTCCATAAAGCTTCTATTAGTGTTCCATGTGACATCGATTATCATCTAGCAAGGCTCCACGAACCTTTTATTAATGATTCACGTAACGTCTAATAGACGTCCACTGGAAGGTCCGAACCTCCACGGCAGATGTCCAATAAGGGGTGCGCACGATTGGACACCGCACGATTGGACACCACCACTCACAGCGGCCGATGCCTAGAGTTTTTCCGTTGGTTTGGTTAGATAAGTCAAGATGATTGGTTGGTGTCCAATCGTGCTGTGTCCAAAAGAGTGTCACCCATCCAATAATAATCCATGTGACATCTTTCGAAACTCTATAAAGTCTTTACTAACGGTTCGTCATCCACTAAAGGGCCTCGCACATGAAATGCATAACAGAGCATAAGCGTAGCATAAGGCCTCTGGACCAATGGGAATCTTATGTAAATCAATATGGCGACTTTATGCTGGATACTCATTGGTCTATCGGTCTTATGTTGTGCTTATGTTATGTTATGTATTTCATGTGCGAGGCCCTTAAGGCTCCATGAACCCTTTATTAATAATCTATGTAACGTCTAATGGACGTCCAATAGACGTGCGCAGTGCGGAACTGTGGATGCGTAGTGGCCATTCATTGGACGTCCATTGGAGGTTCACTGGAAGGTTCAAATCTCCACGGCAGACGTCCATTAATAATCCATGTAACATCTGCCGAGACTCCATAAAACATCTACTAATGATTCATGTAACGTCGGTTTGTCATCCACTAAGGCTCTATGAACCCTTTATTAATGATCCACGTAACATCTAAAGCCCGTATCAGAATATGCAATTGAAAATTGAAGATTGAAGATTAAAGATTAAGCTTTGGCCAATCAAAATAAAAGGAGTTAAAATTTCCTTGTTTTGATTGGTCAAATTTCAATCTTTAATCTTCAATCTCAATCTTCAATGCGTAGTCTGATACGGGCTTTATGGACGTCCAAAACTCCACGGCTGACGTCCATCGGAGGTTTTGTTCTATGTGGGTCTCCATCTAATAAGGCTTGCAATTCGTTCTCTGCGAACTTTTTCGGTGGTTTCCCACGCTCTTTGTTTCTCACGTCAAAATCACCACTTTTGAATTTTTTGAATCACTCGAAACACTGTGTTTTACCAAAAGCATATTCACCGTAAGTTCCGACAAGTATTCGATGCAATTCTGCAGCAGTTTTCTTCAAATGATAACAGAAAACCGATGCTGTCCGCAAATCGTAGATTGTAGGTACAAAATTCGACATGTTTAAGGTTATAGAAAAATCTACCGGTGTATGGAACTTGGGTTGTTGTGTGTTGAAAATCTTCATCAGCTGTTAGAGGAAGATGATGGCGCTGCAGAAGCGGTCTTACGATCCCTAAACTGATGGCTAGCACTATCTATAGGGATATTCCGGTTCCATACTTTTACACCCTATACTGTGCCTAGGAGTTTTTCAGCTACTTCCGAATTAACGTCAACTGGTCGCATGCCGATAGTGCGGTGATAACGCTTGTTGTAATCCGACACCAGGCGCGGCAGTTCGTCGACTTGTGCGACTCATTAAGTGTAAACATATGCCACATATTGTTTTTAAGTGTGCGATTCCACCTCTCTATTATAGATGCTTTTAAAACTGAGTATGTAGAATAATGATTAATGTCATGTTTTTTTAAGAGTTTCTGCACATTGGCGTTGTAAAACTTCTTGCCTATATCAGTTTGCAAATTTTTCGGACATCTCCCTCTTTCTCGAATTATCTTGGCGATTACATCAGCCGTCTCGCGCCCGGCCTTGCTTTTGAACGGTACTGCCCAGGCGTATTTACTCAACGCATCGATGATGGTAAGTATGTAATTATGATCTCTATTATACTTTGAATAGAAACACATCTCGACGATATCAGCTTACCACAGATCGTCGAATCCTTTGATTATAACGCGTCTTCTAGGAAAATTGCGTCTAGCTGGCGCGTGTAATTCTTCGACGATTTGTCGCCTCGCGGAGCTTATTGTTTTCTTCGAGAAACTCATATTTCGACGCGTAAACAAATTGTACTACGACTGACTTGTTTAGCAGTTACGTGATGTAATTTATAATGCCAAAATTGCAAAGTTTCCTCTACTTTAAAAAAAAAACGTTAATTGTCAAAACGTTATCTTTTTTCTCCGTTTATTAGTATTTTCTGTCTTTCTTTAATAACTATTGTTTGTCTTCCGGTTTCTGTCGATTAGATAATTTTTTATACTCATTCTTGACTTGATCTATGGCCATTTGATAACCATCCTTCATTCGTTCTTGTGTCTTTTTATAGCGATCCTGAGCCGATCGATAATTGTCTGACAACCGTTCTGGAACCGTCCGATTTTTATTTAAGAATCGTTCAAAGTCATTCGTTAGACGTTCACAACCGTCTTTTCGACGTTCATTGCCGCTCATTTTGTCGTTTATCGCAATGTTCGCACGTCCTTCTCAAACAAAGTCAACCTCTCGTCTAACTCGTGGGTATGCGATTTAATTTATAATTATGCCTGCTTCACGAAGTTCTTCCACGATGAATAACATCTCGTTGCCGTGAGCGTCATTGCCTGCTCGATGTGAAGCGTCTACACGCAGAGAAAAGATTAGCCAACAAAGCTAAAATTTAATTGTAGCAACTAAGATGTGTTTTTAAAATAGGGACAGCTAATATCGTTGCTGCCGGAGCTAAATTTATTAGTTATTAAAATTAGCAGTTACAGTTACAAGAAATATTTGCTGCCAGAACCAAATAATGTTTAGTGAATGCGTATAAAGTTTCATGCCCCTAAGTCCCTCTCTACAATAGTAGTAAGCCTTAAGCCATAAGAAATTGACCAATCATAGTTGAATATGAGGAGAATAATCGACTGGTCAATTTTTACAATTTAAGGCTTGCAACATTAATTGTAGATCGGGACTAAGATATTGAGGAATAGCTGCCACTTTTTTAGCTACACGTATTAAAACACACATTTTATTTTAGCTAATAAAACTGTATTTTGCAGCAAATATATTTTATCTTTAATAGTCAATTTTTAGCATTGATAGAAAATATCAAACTAGCTACTGATATTTAGTTACTACTTCTAAGTCATTTTTTTTCCATGTAGCAAGGACGGGAGAGCGCATGCGTGAGCGGGTGGCAGCGGCGGTGGGTGGTGGTGAAGGATGGCAGGTGCCGGCGGCGGGTGGCGGATCGCGCCAGCGAACCCCGCGTTAGACTGCGCGCATCCCCTCCACACACCACGAAAATTCCTCCTTGGGCAAACTGCAACAGGATGGGAGAGCGCATGCGCAAGCGAACGAGATATCGCGCATGGAGTAGCAAACGAGCGAGCGAGAGAGATCGCGCACGGAATAGCGAACTTTACTAAAAGAGAGATATCTTGCAAGATTCGACATGCCACTAGGCGACAACCGCGCACGACAGAAAGCTCACGTAACATAAACAAATCTAAATATTATCTTAACGCATCATTAGAAGCCGAAGGAGCTGTTCGGCGCTTCTCTTTCTCTTGCATCCACCTTGACCAAAAATTATTAAAGGAGAACGAGCAGTGGCGGCGGCGGCGGCGGTCCCGCGAAAATAGCCGCACACACTCCACAAAATATTCGCCATCGTATCGCTAGTCTTATTCTCCTCCACCCCCTGGTGATGACAGACATTGAAAGAAACCACCGCTTTCAAAAGTACAGTCATACCACCCCCCCTCCCGCGGTGTGATTTATTATGTTTATGTAAACAGAGGGACAAGTACATGGTCTAGGTTTACAATAAATGGTCAGTTGCTTCCACGCGGTACATTTCAAAGATGTCAGGTTTATTTAAACATCGGCCAAGAACATAGTCCTTATTTATTTAAACATTGGCGACGATTATCGCTAACTCTATTTAATCGTTGTCACTGTTTATTTAAACATTAGGCTTGTTTTCTATTCCTGCACTAGACTGCACTGGAACGTTCCTTCTTGCTTTCGCTAACTTTGAAACATCTATCTATTTCATTTTAAGTGTACACTTATTTAGAGAGTTCAGGAACAGAAAACAAACGGATTGATTACGCAGAATTACACCGGATATCATCCTTCCCCCGGTTAGGTTAACCCACGTATCCCCGGTTAAATCCTCCCTCGCCCCACCCTCACCCGGTTTGGTCCACCCGCGTGACCTTATCTCCGGTTAAGTCCCTCCACACGGCGCAAAAAATTGCCCCCTTTCCCCGCACTCCCCCTGAGATCTCTGAGTTAGAATCCGTTATTACTAATAATTTCTGGCTGAACGGCTAGAGCACAAAAATTGCGATTAGAGCAATTAATTAGCACATAAAGAGCACTAAATCCTCTGTACGTTTCATGTAATTGTGCCCATGCTGATGGGCTAGCTTTATAGACATCTCCTTTCTTCAATTTCGATGTTAGATATTGTCCTAAAAATTATGTATATAAATTATTTTATGTATTATTTTATATATTAATTGTTATTTGTATACTTACAAACATATATTAAAATAAAAATTTACGTTTTATGTAAATATACTCATTTGTTATTTGTATACTTACAAACATATATTAAAATAAAAATTTACGTTTTATGTAAACAAGAATCACGAAGATACTGCATAGAGTGATAATGTGGCCAATTCGTCGAAACATCTTTCCGGACAGACCCACTTGCTTGATGCTCAGAGTGTATAATTTTTTTGAACGTATCATGAAGACTTTTAAATTTTAATTTTAGTTTGTTTGTATTAAATTTTTCTGTGACAAACATGTTATTCACCAAAAATCATTTTTTTACTTTGTACTTTTTAAAAAAAGGTCGTAAATTTTTTCTTACCGTTGAAAATTTGTGCAATTTTTTCCTATAATTACTTTTTAATTTTTCCATTTCTCTCTTTTAATGGTAATGCATAATTCCACAATGTAGACCTACTTTGTATTTCAAGTATCAAAGTTTCTTCGTCATCAAAATTAAATTTTGATGTTTTTCTGTATGCTGAATTTTATTTGTAGCTGCTTATGTAGTTACTAACATAAATTATTTTCATATAAAAATATTTGAGAGACAGCAAATAATTAAAATAAAAAGTTAATGAAATAAAAAATGTAATTATTGAACTTTAAAGAATGTTAATACACTAATGATATTTTTGTTTGTTTAGGCTTAGGTTTAACTTACCTTGTTGAAATGATTCTGCCAGAATTTTTTCCTGATTATTAATTGCACTACGTCGAATAATTGTAGTATCATCATCTACAATAATTAATATTATATTAGGCAACAATAATTGATACTATATTAAAATATATAATTATGTTTGTTAAAATGCAATAAAATTTAAGTCAATTTATTTAATATTGGATAAAAATATAAAGCATTTTCGTCTATCAGATAGTTATAGTCTTCTAAACAAGAATGATTTTTTAAATTTTTAGCTTCACATATTTCCTCACATATCCCACAAGTGTGAACAATTTTAAATTTCTTGGAAAAATATATAAAATTATAAAAAATATTACAATTATAACGCTGGTGGTTTTCGTGCGGTGCGGTAGGATTCAGGATACGGTTGCGGATAAGCTTGCCGGATTGGCCGGGTTCGGTAGAGTAATCGCACTCGGAATTAGACGACAAAACACTAGATCTTTATTCAAGACTTTGTAGTTACATGTAGTCAGATAGTTTGTTGACTTGAACGCCTCGCGACAAGTGGACTTAGCCTAAGCGGGGACGCGATTGGTTCTCGGTGGTCGCGACGACGAATCGCCTCTGAGCGGTCCGAAATGCTAGCTCTGGTAACGAAAAATGTACGGTGCCGCGCGGAGTCACAAAACGTTAAGTGAGAACCGAAAAGAAAAACAAAATAAGAATCAAATTATTACAACTGCGATAATACGGACAAAATGATAAAGTCGCTGATAATTCTAACTTAAACTAATCGCGTGGTTTTAAACGGATACGGTGTCGGGGTGATCGGGGAGCCGCGGAACGCGGGATCGGAACGGCGGTGGCGATTCCGCGCCTCGCCCGAGCCGCCTCGTGCAAAGTGAGGCGAAGATATCGTCAGAGCGCGGATGCCCTGACGATGCTTTAGGTTACAAGTGAGTCTTCCCTGAGGGAGAGGACGGAGGAGATTGGCCAGGGACACCTAGTCTGCGGACTCGACGAGGATGCTCCTCGTGGACGGTGATTCGCCGAGGATACTCGGCTACGGAGCGCGGCGAGGATGCTCGCCGTGATTGGTTGCGGAGCGGTGTTCGGTATTTCGGTGTTAGCCGTGGATCCTTAGCTAACCGGGACGACGAGGATTCTCGTCGAGGGGTCTGGATGAGGCGAGTATTCTCGTCCTTTTGGGAGTCGGAGTTGCGGTCGAGGATTCTCGACCTGTCAGACCGGGAAGATCTAACTCGGCGTTCCCACTGCCGGCTTATATATCCGAACGCACGGTTGGGTGGACCAATCCGCGCGTTCGGTCGGCTGGCCCGGAGTGGAAACGTTGCCGAACGCCACGGGCGGCGCGCGTTGCGGTGACACGACCATGTAATACTTCCACCATGATCGCGACTGCAGGTTAGCTCGGTCGCGCACGTGGCGTCTGCCGGTGTTTTGCTCGGGTGGACGGAGCGGAGTGGCAGTGCGCGCGAGGTGGAGGGGCGTTTCGTTACACAATAGAGATATGTTTTTGGACCGATAGTGTAACAACACAATGATAATAAGAAACCCTTCTTTGGTCGCAGCTAGATCTTAGTGCCTATATTTATTTGTGTGATTTTATATACTTTTACGAATTCAACCAGAATGTGCGCCGAATTTTTTCGGGTCGTAACACAGCATGTCGAATAAGAATTAGTAATATCACAATTTTTATTAAATTAATTAATTTAATATAATAATTAATGCTGATTTGCATCTATATACCCATTCCCTCTGAAAAAACTGTAAAAAAATTTATTGCAAAAAAATAACACCCCACCCAGGGTTCGAACCTGGCACCTCCGGAATCTCCGGTCCCAGCGTCTTATCACCAAAAAGTATTACATTGAACAACTTTTCATATTATAACATAACTTAAAAGTTACATGTTGTAACGACAATTTTAGGGGTGCAGTCAGCATCAACGATTTGATAGAGATACTTCCTTTTTATTATTACGTCCGAAAAAGATACATAACAACAATACAGTCTTGAATCATATATATCTGAACAGAGAGGCTCCGCATGCCGGAAAAGCAGCATGCGCCATCTGACCAATCTGAAGGGAGATCAGCCATCAATCAAATATCGACCAATAGAAAATCATAATAATTCTCCCACACTTAAAAGAAAAACATGAATATCTTCTGAAAATTAAATAGTATGTGATAATAGCATGGAATAATAAGAGGAATATTATTTTAAAATGTAGTTGTTTAAGTGTGATGGCGCCTTGCGTCTAACAGTATTTGGTAATGTTCTTGGTTGATCTACAGGAGGTCCTTCTGGTGAATCTTCAGGTAGAATGGCGACTGAAGCTGGTGGAGCTGGCTCCGAATACTCCATATAGTGACCCAGTTCCGCAAAGAATTTTTCTTCTGGTTTGATCTCTTCTTCCCCTCCTTTAGTATCTGGTGCAAATCGAACTTCTTTTTTTTTTACTTCCGTGCTGCGTAATTGATCGATGTGTATTTTGAAAATGTACCCATCGTCTAATTTGATAAGATAATGGAGTTGACCAAGCTTCCTGATGACGGTACCAAACTTCCATGTAGGCTTTAAGTTCGTATAATATCGTGCCTGTACTCTCTCTCCTACTGATAAACTGCGAGTGCCTGGAATTTTCTGGTAATTACTCGTCTTCTTGCATGGTTTGAGAGCATCTAATTTAATCCGGATAGCACGATGGAGATAAAGTTCCGCTGGAGACTTCCCGCATGCGAGTGGAGTAGCCCTGTATCTAAATAAGATTTCTCGAACCTTTTGGTTTAATGTTAGGTTTTCATCTTTCATGGATTTGAGACGTTGTTTTAGTGTTTGAATGTTTCTTTCGGCGAGTCCGTTGGTAGCAGGATGTCCTGGCGCTATGAATTTTTGGAAGATACCGCTTTCACGAGAAAATTGCTTGAATATTTCACTGACAAATATTGTTGCATTATCGGAGACCATAACATCAGGAAATCCGTGGATTGAGAAAATATCTTTTAGAAGTTCGATGGTCTTTTCTGATGTTGGTGCTTCCTTGATGATTCGAATTTCAGCCCATTTAGATCGAGCATCTACTACTACTAAAAAATAATGGTTCTCGAATGGACCTGCATAATCTATGTGAATACGGTTCCAGTTAGATGTCGGTTGTTCCCATTGATGTAATGGAGCTTTTGCCGGACTGGTTTTTACTTCTGCGCAGTTTTGGCATGATTTTACTATTCGTTCGATATCTCGATCGATTCCTTTCCAAATGCAATAACGACGTGCTAGCTGTTTCATTTTTGTAATGCCAACATTCGTTTTATGCAATTCTTCGAGGATTTGTGGTTGTAGGATTTTCGGGATAACTACGCGTTGTCCTTTGAATAATATTCCTGCTTCGAGAGTATATTCGATGTCATCGGCTTCTTCGCTGAGTAGTTTCCTTTTAATTTTTGAAAGAGTTTCATCCTTATCGGTTTCTTGTATAATATTTTCGGCTGTAATATTTTTAGATGAAATTTCGAAAATAGTTAAATAACATAGTTGGTGGACTTCTTCATTGATGGCAATATCCGTTGAATAATATTTTTGATCTACTGGAGCTCTGGATAAACAATCTACATTGATATTTTCAGATCCCTTTTTATATTCGACTTCGTAGTCAAATCCTGATAAAAATGATGCATATCTAAGTAATCGAGCTGAGGTCATAGTTGGTAATTTATTATTCTGGTGAAAAATTCTAGTGAGAGGTCGATTATCAGTTATTAGTTTAAATTTGCGACCATACACGTACATAAAGAATCGATTGACTGCAAAAATGATTGCGAGCGCTTCACGATCAAGTTGACTGTAATTTCTTTCTTCGGACGTTAGTGATCTAGATGCGAATGCAATCGGTTTTTCGATGCCATCAATAATGTGCGATAAAACTCCTGCGATGCCTGTAGGACTAACATCACATGTAATAACTATAGGGAGTTCTGGTTCGTATGGTGTTAGTACTTGATCGCTTGAAATTTCATTTTTAAGTTTTATAAATGCATTTTCACAGCTATTATTCCATTTGAATTTCGAATCTTTTAAGAGTAATTTCCTTAATGGATATGTAATTGTTGATGCGTTTGGAATAAAATTGGAATAATAGGTTACCATATCTAAGAAACGGCGTACATCTCCAACGTTGGATGGTCTCGGCATGTTAATTATGGCTTCGATTTTCTTTGGAGATTTTGAAATTTTGTTGAATCCAATATTGTGCCCAAGGTATTCAATTTCTTCTTGGAAGAATAAGCATTTGCTTTTATTAAGATGTAGATCATATTCCTTTAAGCGTTGTAAACAGGCATATAAATTTTGTTGACATTCTTCCTTGGTAGATCCATGGACAATAATGTCATCAAAATATGCCAGAGTTTTATTGAGGCCCGATAGAATTTGATCTATGATGCAGTTGAATTCTGATGGTGCTGTTTTTATTCCAAATGAGAGCCTATTCATTCGATATGTGCCTCGGTGAATAGAAATAGTTTGAATTTCACTGCTTTTTCTGTCGACTTGCAAGTGTAAATATGCTTTGAATAAATCGAGACGGCAAAAATAATGTGAATCCCGGAGACTATTTAATATTTCGTCGATTCGTCTAATTGGATAGTTTGCAGATACTAGTCTCTGGTTTACTCCAATTTTGTAATCTACGCACAAGCGAACATCTCCATTGACTTTTGGAATAACTACTAGAGGCGATCCCCAGTCGCTCAAGTTTACTTTTGAAATGATACCTGCTGCTTCAAGATCGTCAAGTTCCTTTTCGACTTTTTCCCGTAATGCATATGGTACTTCTCTTTCCTTATGAAAAATCGATTTTGCACCTTCTCGCAATTGGAGTGAAATTGTGACCTTTGGTACACATCCTATCTTTTCTTCGAAAATTTCAGGAAATTGATTAACTATATCTTCGATATTGTTGATTAATTGATTCTGAGAATGGTTGATGTTGTTCCTTTCTTCGTTGTCGATTTCTTGAAGATTTATGCCTAGATGTCGAATCCATGTACGTCCTAAGAGTGGTGCCAATTCATTCGACACAACGTATAGTTTTTCGCGTGATACCTTTCCTTTATATCGAACTTCGACTTCAATTTCTCCATCTGGAAGAAATACATTTTGTGTATATGACCGGAATGCAATTGTAGATTTTTGGGGGTTGATTTTTAGTTTAAGCTTTTCAAATTCTTTTCGTGGAAGTAATGTAACTCCTGCTCCTGAATCAACTTCAAAAGTTTGAGGTTGTCCTTCGATATTGACTGTAACAAAATACTTTTTGGAATTATTGCGTTCTGTATTTTGATTTCCGTATATATCGATAATATGGTTAACTCCGTAAGTTGATATGTCATCTTGTGTATAATTAGTTTCTGTATTAGCTTCTGTGTTTGATTTATTTGCATTAAGAAGTGATCGTATACACACCTTTGATAAATGCCAGACTTACTACATGCAGTACATTTTAAAGTTGATATTTTTATTCGGCAATCTTTTGCTAAGTGATTGTTGTTTCCGCAACGTAGACATAATCCCTCGATACCTAGTCGCTTGTAGTCAATCCTTGATTTGGATCTGGGTCGGTGATTATGTCTTGATGGATTTTTCTCGCTGTTTCTTTTCCTTGATGTTGAAGTATCACGTCTGGATTTCTGTTGCTTTATTACTTTGTTAACGTCTTCTGTGTTAAATGAATGTACGGCTGGCTGGTTTTTTGAAAGTTCACGGCTGTTGATTTTTGAAGCTTCCAGTGCTAGGGCTTTCTCTGAAATTTCTTTGAACGTGGAGACATTGGATTGAAGTAGCTGTTCACGAATTGAATTATCTTTTATACCTCTAATAAACTGTGCACGTAAGAAAATTTCTGCAATAGAAACTTTACAGTCGCATGGTGATATAAATTCACAATCAGCAATGTCCCGGCGTAGAAGTGCTGTGTATTTGGCTAACAATTGATTTTCGTTTTGATACGTTGACAGAAATCGATGTTGTGCAACTAAAATATTCTTTTTAGGACACAAGTGTTTTTCTAAGACTTCTACGAGATTTCGGTATTCTAGCGTTGTGGGCATTTGAGGAGCTACTAATGCTGCTAACATATTATAGTATGTAGCACCGATAGAATTTAAGAGCATTTTTGCACATAGTGCTTTGTCTGATGCAACACCTTTGATTTGTAAGTAATTTTCAAATCGTTGACGATAGTACCTGAAGCTTTCCTTCTTGGCGTCGAAATTTTCGAATGACGGTAAAAGTGTAGTATTGATTAGAGGTTGGGTATCTTGCTGAGAGTTCCCTTGAGGTTGGGCGGATAATACACGTGTGATTAACTGCTGCTGGCTCTGATTTATTAAGGATAAGAATTGTTGAAACTGTGCCTGATCCATGGTTGATTATTTATTTGTTTCCTTATCTCGTTCGATATGTCAGATTTTTTTTTTTCCACCTCGTCGCCAAAATTGTTGTAACGACAATTTTAGGGGTGCAGTCAGCATCAACGATTTGATAGAGATACTTCCTTTTTATTATTACGTCCGAAAAAGATACATAACAACAATACAGTCTTGAATCATATATATCTGAACAGAGAGGCTCCGCATGCCGGAAAAACAGCATGCGCCATCTGACCAATCTGAAGGGAGATCAGCCATCAAACAAATATCGACTAATAGAAAATCATAATATTACATTTTTTAGTAAACTGGCTACAAGATTTTATTTTCATAATTACAATTTTTTACTTTTAAATTAATAATAAAAATGTTTATATTGCACTGTATTGCACAAAACTCGCTGCACTGTTGTTGACGCTAGAAATTAGAAAAATCCAACTTCTTTCTTTTGACGCTAAAGTTAAAGTGGCGTCTAGTGACGTCACGTAAAGATGCCGAACGCTGTTTGTCAGCGTCTCATGAATTTGCACCTTTAGTCATTGAGCAGTATGTTATGGTCAATTTTTCGTCACACAGAAAATTTTTGACCATTTCGGATCAAAATAAACTCATTTTGATTTTCTGTTGATCTTGGTATGTTCCTTGGGTTTATACATATTTATTTTGATTGATAATATTTTTAATCCAATAAATTGGATCAACTCCGTACCATGAAAATGTAACCCATAACTTCCCTGCCTGCACCGAACGTAACAGAAACGTTTTGATCACAAAGTCGCAGAAAATATGATACGTCTTGTGCACGTCGCTGCGACGTAACTAAATAATTTGAATGTTTCAATTAATTAGCTGTGTGTTGAATTTTCTTTTGTATTATGGCTTATATTTTAAAGATAAATAATATTTCAATTTAAAAAAATGATGTTTTTCATTTAATGTAATTAAATTTAACACGTAATTGTGAAGACGTTACGTAAAGTAATGTACAGTTGGGAAATACTATCGCGGTATCCGGCTATCCGGTAAAAATCACTATCCGATGCATCTCTCATAATTATTTCCTTAATTATGCAATTATAGTCACAAATACTTTTTTCTCTGCGTAGTACACAAAACCGTCACTAGATGGCTTTTATGGCGTTTTCTCGTAAGAAAAAAAACACGTAAATAGTATAAAAGGCGGAGCATTATGAGATTTTTCACCGATGTTCTATTATAGTAGAATAATTTTTCTGATGAATTCCCTTAAAAATGAAATCAAGTAGAAGATGTTTTAATTTACTATATGATTAAAATTCTTAACATTCTTAAACTTCTAATATTTGGAACCATACAAACATAATAGATGTATAACTATACATAAAAGGTAAAATATTATAATTCAGAATTATTATAATATATAGTTTGCACCGAAAACCACTATAAATTACAGTTGAATTATGGTAACTGCAATCATTCTCTTCTCTCACAAGAAGAAGATCAGGTGAGTCACCCTGGGATTTTGATCCCAATTTTTTTAGTTATTCTGGAGACGAAAAAAAAGTTTACGTCTCCCGGCGTTTGATCAAATAGGCCTTAGTTTCGAAATAATAAATTTGTGAAAATTGGCCATACCGCGGCGCACCATATGAGTCTTCCCGACTGTTCCCCCCCCCTTTTTTTTATAACGGAGAGGAAATGCGTTACCGCATACCCCAGACCTCGGGGGAGGCCCGGCGGTTATGTGGGGCTCTTCCCCGCCGACAACAACGTCGACGGGGACATACCCACTAAAACCTCTCCGGGTGTCCTGCCCTGGTCCATAACTGGGGGGCTCCGGGAACGCGTGCAGCATACTTCCGGAGCCCCCCGGACCCAGTCGGCCAGTTGGCGGCCGACTCGTCTCGCCAGGGGCGCCTTAGCGGTAGGCACCCCTGGCAGGGCTTTAGGGCCTAGTCTGCCCTAGGTCAGGGGAGAGGGACACCGTCCCTCCCCCGCCTCTTCCCCTGTTGGTGTTGGGGGTACAGGCCCGGGGGTCTAGCCCCCGCCGGATGATTCCCGGGCCTAGCTGTGCCAGTTGGTGCGAGCTCCCTGACGCTCGTGGGGGGAGGGGGGTTTTTCTTGCCTCCTCCCCTCTCCCCGGCGAGGCTGGGAGGGTTACCACTTCTGACTAGGAAGGGACCCTCCTCCCGATGTCACTGGGAGTTAGCCTCGCCGGGAGTCGTATTTTGTGGGAGCTGCCTCGCCCTGCTTCGGGTTCCATATGCTGGGCCTTCGGCAAGGGAGGCAGCAGGATCGTCTTCCCCGTTGTTGTTGGGGGAATCGCCGTCGCTCTCCCCCTCTTCCTCGATAGTTTGGAGGGAGGGGGGTTGTGCGCCGGCGATTCTTCTCCGCTTCCTGCGGGGACCCCCGCCATCGGGGGGGCCCCGTCGATCTCTCGGAGGGCGGGGATCCCCGCCTCCATCATTACCCCGTGGGTTGGGTCGGCGACGTCGTCGTTTTCCGCCTCCACCGGGTCTTCCCCCTCTCAACCTTTCTCTGGCCGTTTCGGCCGCCTCCTTCTGCGACATAACCTGTTCGCAGAAGGAGGCGACTGCCTTCCAGCAGCTCTCCCTGAGGACCATCTTAGCAACAACGGCCCTCAGGGAGAGGTCTTCCCCGACTTCGTCTATGAGGACTCTGCGCAGCTCGTCCCACACTGGACAATGCTCCAGCGTGTGCTGCGTAGAGTCCACCTTCGCCTCGCAGTGGTGGCAACGCGCGGTCGGCTCTTTTTGGATTCGACACAGGTACTCCCCGAAACAACCATGTCCGGTGAGCACCTGCGTCATCCTGTATGATAGACCGCCCCATGGGCGGTCTACCCACTCCTCCAGGTGGGGGAGGATGGCCTCCAGTACCCGGGTGCCCACTGTCGGCGGGTTTTCGACGAGGTGGTTGCGCCATTCCTCGATCGCCCGCCGACGGGCTCTCTCTCTCCACGACGCCAGGGTCCTCGGGGCAATGTCGTTGCCCCGTAGGCGGGAGGCCTTGACCCGAGCATAGAGAGTTGCTCGGGCCGTTGCCAGGAACTCCGCTGGCGGCACTCCCGCCAGGACCATTAAGGCGTCGTTAGGAGAGGTGCGATATGCGCGCGCAATGCGTAGGGCCAGCAGCCTTTGCACATCGTGTAAGTGTTTTCTAATCTTGCTGCTGGCCCCCATCGCCCCGCACCAGACCGGAGCGCCGTATAGCGCCCCGGACATGACGGCGTGCATGTACGCGCACCTCGCACCTATACCAGGGCCCCGGAGGTTGGGCATAAGACCTCTGAGGGCATTGGCCCTCTTGCCCAACCGTGGGGCTAGGTCGTCGAAGTGCTCGACGAAGCCCCACCGGCCGTCCAGGGTCAACCCCAGGTATTTAACGGTTGTCCCCACCTGGATTTGTGTCCGTCCCACGAGGACTGAGGCCTGTGGAGGGGGCCCCCGGGAGCCATCGTGAAAGAAGATGGCTTCCGTTTTGTGTGGGGCCACCCTTAGCCCCAAGTCCTTGATAGCGCCAACCGCGCATGCCACCGCCCAATTGGCCCGTGTGACCGCTTCCTCCCAGGAGGTATCCCCAGCCGTCACCAGCGTGTCATCGGCGTAGCACACCGTGTGGCAGCCGGGGAGGAGGCCCGTGCGGAGGACGACGTCGTACGCGGCGTCCTATAGCAGGGGGCCGAGTACCGATCCCTGCGGAACGCCGCACGTCATGTCCCTCTGCTGCTGGAGTCCATCCTTGTCTATGTACTCCAGCGTTCTGCCCCGGAAATAGTCCCTCACCGTCTCGACAAGGTAGGGCGGCAAGCCGTAGTATTCGACCAGAGCCGCCACTACCCTGCCCCACGGGACGGTGTTAAAGGCGTTGGCGATATCTAGCGACACCGCCAACGCCACCCTTCCTTCCCCCGTCATAGGCTCCACGAGGGCGCGAACGTGCTGAATGGCATCGATCGTTGAGCGCTTCTCGCGGAATCCGAACTGGCCGGGGGATAGATCGGGACCTATCCGGGACATGTGCCGGATGATGCGGTTGGCAATCACACGTTCGTGAATCTTGTCCGCATTATCCAGCATGCAGAGGGGCCTGTACGCAGAGGGGTCCTCCGCTGGCTTGCCCACTTTCCTCAGCAGAACAAGCCGGGCCCTCTTCCACCTCCTGGGAAATACCCCTTCTCGGAAGCATTGGG
Source organism: Solenopsis invicta (assembly GCF_016802725.1). Taxonomy (NCBI): domain Eukaryota; kingdom Metazoa; phylum Arthropoda; class Insecta; order Hymenoptera; family Formicidae; genus Solenopsis; species Solenopsis invicta. The sequence continues at coordinate 13,371,848 of NC_052667.1, forward strand.
TGAGGACCCTTTTAAGGTCCTCACCCATCATCGGTGCGGCTCGGACCCAGACTTTGCCAAAGACTCCGTCTGGGCCGGGCGCGCGAGCTCTGCCTTTATTCCTTATTCGGGCGAAGGCCTCCTCGAGCTCGTGGTCTCTCACCCCCAGTTCCTCCGACCAACCCGGAGGGGGACCGGACCTAGTCGGTATGTCCCTTCCGCGGGTGGGGAACAACTGGTTCACCTCCCGCTGCAGGAACCGGGGGTCCAACGTCTCTGTGAGGGGAGGGGCCCATGGGCGGAGTTTGCCAACTGCCATTTTATATGGCCTTCCCCATGGGTCCCTCGTGAGGCCTGAGATGAATTCCTCCCAGGCCTCAGCCTTCGCCCGGCGGATGGCGGCCCTCAGCGCCTTTCTGGCGTCTCTGAGGGCCGCTCTCGTTTCTTCTACCTCTGCCTCCACGCCCCGGCGCCGGGTGCGCGTAAACGCCCTCCTGGTGGCCACCGTCGCCCGCCTTTGCTGGGCGAACTCTTCGGACCACCAGTAGGTAGCGCGCTGCGCCCTAGAGCGGCTGCGGGGCATGGAGGCATCGCACGCTCGCGACATGGCGTCGCAGAGCCACTCGGCTTCTGCATCGGCCCCGCCATCTTGCCCCCGGTCAGCCCACGTTGAGGCGGTGACTGTTTTCCTAACAAGTGTAGTCTGCTCCATGCGTTAGGTGCTTGCTTCACAATCGTAAGATCCGGGTTCGCTCCCGAATGTGTGCAATATTTTTTTTATTTTTTTTAAATAAGTGTATTTATTTATCTTGATGATATTGATATAGTATGCAAATTTCTAAAATAAAAAATTTATATTTAATATTACTTTCTAAACATTAATTTAAATTTAATTTGAAGGATATTTGAATTCAATAATATTTGAAATAATAAATAGGTAGTAATAATAATAATATATAAGTTATTTGAAATGGATAACATATAAAGGCAACGTATCTAAATTTTCAAATTGTTTAAATTTAACACTGATATTCTTCTTCTACGATTAATTATTTTAAAAACTAGAATTTTAAAATACTATTAATATTATTTCCAATTAAATTTTAAATTAAACAATTTGAAAATTTAGATACGTTGCCCTTATATGTTATCCATTTCAAATAACTTATATATTATTATTATTATTACTTATTTATTATTTCAAATATTATTACTTGAATTCAAATTAAATTTAATGTTTAGAAAGTGATATTAAATTAAATTTTCTATTTTAAAAATTTGCATACTAGATCAATCAAGATAAATACACTTATTAAAAAATAAAAAAAATGTTGCACACATCCGGGAGCAAACCCGGATCTTACGATTGTGAAGCAAGTACCTAACGCACGGAGCCGACTGCACTGATTGGGAAAACGGTTACCGGGAAGACTCATATGATGCGCTGCGGTATGGCCAATTTTCACAAATTTATTATTTCGAAACTAAGGCCTATTTGATCAAACGCCGGGAGACGTAAACTTTTTTTTCGTCTCCAGAGTAACTAAAAAAATTGGGAAAAAATCCCAGGGTGACTCACCTGATCCTCCCCTTGTCAGTATGAAACTATTATACATTTTATCTAGCAAGTATTTTACGTACATAATGCAGTAAAAACCAATCTTAATTTTTCAAAATTGATCGACAATTTTCAGGTCACAATTAGTGCATAAGTCACAAAATACACGTCATTACAACGTCGCTGTCACTAGAAATGGGGATGTTAGTTACGTCTCAGCGACGTCTCAATTACGTTTCGAACACCAGTTGAGACGTCGCTGAGACGTAACATGCGACGAGTTAGCACGTCACAGCGACGTGCTTGTTACGTTTGGTGCAGGCAAGGTTATGTTCCGAAATTAACTGTAATCAATACTGAAAACGTTGATCTTTATCGGAATTTTAATGTTAAAAAGAGATAAAATAATGTTGTGAGTACTGGAAAGTTAATTTTAAAATAGGAAATCTTTTTATAGGAAAGTAGGAATAATGGAATAAATGTTACCGATTATTAGTTTGGACAAGGATGTGGATTTAAAACCTACACCACTCTTTGGCCAGTCTATGATATTTGGGTTGTGTTGACGTTTCAACAAATTAGAAAATTGTTTGGGCATTTTCAGAGACTTTAATTATCTTAATAAACGTATAACAGAACTTACAAAACTTGCCTCTGACTTTATTATTTCAAGTATGAACACGCCTTTAATTAAAAGTTAAATTAATTATATTACAAAAAGTACACACCATTTATAGTTGATCGACTCAGCACCAACTCGACACCGCCACGTGCTCCGGTTTCCCAATACACAAGTATTTTACTTCGGTTTGTCTCTCTCTCTCTCTCGTTCACAGTACTGAAAATGGAAGCAATTGAATTAACACTGCAGTATTGTACTTTTACAAGAGACGACTGGCTTAATATAGATTAGCTTTAATATACTACTTGATTCTTACACACGAACTGAACTCGGTGCCAGCAAGCAACAGCACACAGAGAGTAATCTGTTTCTCTTTTACTCCGGAAAGGATGAGCTTTGAGCACGCGCAATGCACCGATGGATCGAAGTAATTGCGCGTTACTCTCGGCACTGGACGATGGCGTCATCGGCCGACCGATTTTATTTGTCGTTTACAAATATAATCTTGCACTGTTAATTTAGCAAATGCTGAAAGTAATTAACTTATAATTAATTTTTATAGTTGCGATTTCAAAATGTCTTTTTTAAGACGTCTTAAAGTCGACATTTGAAAGACGTTTGCAGACGTTTATACAAAGACGTCTGCAGACGTCTTTCAAAGTTGACTTACAGTCGATTCTGAAAACCTAAATTAGAAAAGTTAACTTATAGTCGACATATGGACGGTTGTGCTATTAGCGAATGTCGTTTTAACTTAAATCGTCATATCACGTACGCCATAAGCCTATTATCATTATCATTCAAAACGAATTTGTACAACTATTATATATGTATAAAAACAATTTAAACAGAATAAATCAGAAATCGCGTTACAACGCGTGACGCGTCTCTGATTGGGTGCGTTCAGCAAACTCAACTCACTCAACACTTGAGTGATTGCTCGCTGGTGTATTCTTCTAGATCTAAAAGTTTAATTGGATAATCTAGAAGAAATACCTCTTTTAGTTCTTTTTCTGCTTCGAAGTATTCTATGATTGGACAATTTTTAAAATTCATTGTTTCGATTGGTTAATCAAACGCTTTGAAGCATTTGTAGCCTCAAGTGCAGTCAAGTGGACCGAAGCCAGTGTTGATAAGTGTTTCAATAAATGCAACGTGGATTTTTATGGAAAAATATTATAAACTGCAGTTTAAATAGTGCTTTTCGCAGACGTCTTAAGATTACATGTAATTAACGATAATGTATGCATATTACGTATATAATTTCTAATGTTTTTTTATAATTTTATGTTCTGCGTATTAGCGTATATTAAAAATTTTTTTAGGTTATGTATGTACATGCTTGTGGTATATACATCACGTTGCTTAGTATTATTTCTTTTTATTATTACATTTTTACATATGAATCACGCTTATTTAACATTATTTCATAATGTTAAATAAGTGTGATTCATATGTAAAAATGTTATTTCATAATGTTAAATAAACGTGGTTCATATGTAAAAATGTTCAAGATGACCTCCATGTAATATTGCGAAGGTCATTCAAGATTCTGCCAAAATATTATCACATAATATTGCCATGCATTCACTCCTTTCAGTGGCAGCATAAAAATATACTTTGTTTCATGGCCCACGGGATAAGGCTTCTTGTAAAGTTGAAGTACAGGAAATTTTCCGGGCCATAAAACAGAGATATTAAAAAAATTTGAAAAAAAACCAGCCGCCTCTTCATCAAGAGCAGTTCAACCAAGAGGACAAAGTGGGTGAAAATTCATCAGACTTCTAGAACGAATGTGAAAGGACTGATAATGATGATGAGTTATAGCTTATAACTTTGTTTATAGTATATAAGTTATGGTGTATATTATATTATACTATTAAATAACATAGTATTGTAAGTGAGCAATCGGCTCACTCGGTATAAATTTCAAATCGGCCGCCACTGCGGTGGCGTTGTCAGCGGATTGCTGCCTGCGTATTGCTTGCCTGATTGGCTGCGTGGGTCACGTGACCTTCGGTCTCGTACCCCAATTGGTTTTGCAAACCACGTGAGACATATACCGCCATGCGATTGGCCCTGCGAGGCTCACTAGCGCGCCCCTGCGGTCTCTCTCGTGGGTGTATCATCGCAAGCATCAGACTCGTGGAAGCTCTCGTCAAGTGCGGCATGGCCGCCACGTTTTTCTGTACACGACCGGTGAATAAAGTCGGTTCTGCCATTGTACTCCTGGTGCGCAGTTAATTCCAGTTACCCTCCTTTCCGTCGGTACTTCCGGCTCCTGACACACGAGGGATCGTGACAAGATATTTCCTTTCCTAGTATTTTCCGGCTCGCACGTTCTCCTCTCCTTTGTGAGGCGGGATTTTGAAATCCTTCCGGCCCGCTCTTACAGTATATAGGTTTTTTTTACTTTATATTTTATACTTTTTTTTATATATTTCCCTAATAGCAATTTTCTGTTAGACTGCTATAAATCTTGCAGCAGATTCTTGAAAGATTCTGCCAACAGAACATGATCTGTTTCCTCATTCTGTTCAATTCTTTTGAAAGATTCTGCAGTCAAATTCTTGCAAGAAACTTGCACGTATCTGTTGGCAGATTCTTGCAAAAAACTTGAATGTATCTGCTGTAAATCTTGCAGTAGATTCTTGAAAAATTCTGTCAATAGAACGTTATGATCTGCTTCCTCATTCTGTTCAATTCTCCTGAAAGATTCTGCAGTCAAATTCTTGCAAGAAATTTATATATATATATATATATATATATATATATATATATATATATATATATATTTTAAAAGATTAAATTTGAATTAAACATTTCATTTATGTACAAGATTAAATAACAATACAAATTGTTATTTACATAAAAATATAAAATTTTATGTGGAACAGCGTTCCACACAAACATCATACTTAAAAAAAAATGAGAGAGAGTTTTCGTCTCAAGCAGCTCATATATATAAGAGATTATTGAAGTATGAACTGGACAGTCGCCCGCGGCGGCGCCTAGATATAACGCACTCGACTCACGAGAAGATCTTCCGTGGCGTGACCTAATGGTGGCACTAGCGCTCACTTGTTAAATCTATTTCATTCCGAAATTGTTATAAATCTTGCAGCAGATCTTTCTGTTGCTGATTAAGCAGAATCTGTACAATATTTGCACAAGATCTACGCGTCATTTCCATTGTAAGTAACTTGCAGAAAGGGTCTAGCTGGATAAGTATGTGAAAATTGCACTTGAGGGGATCAGATCGGGGCTAGGATCTAAATTTGAGATAGGAAGAAAAAAAAATTTTCATCAAGTTTCAGCCATCTATCCCTACTATTTATTCCTCTGGAGCGTTTTACGTGTTTTTCAGTTCTTAATTTTTTTCTGCTCTTCTAGTTAAGCGATTCTTATAAAAAAAATTTACAATATATATATCATTAACATACATTTTAACGAATATTTTGGTCCCTCTAAAAGCTCGTCTTCATATTTTAAAAAATTCAAAAAATTTTTAAATTGCTCCAAAAAATTTGGCTTTAGGGGTGCACTCTCGAAAATATTTTTACAATGCCGTCTTTTACTCTTGTTGTGCCCTGAATTTTTTTAGATTTTTAGCATTGGTGCAAAGTGATTAAAAAAAATAAAAACTGTATTTTTTCCATATTTTCGATGTTTATTGATATTTAAAAATTCATGGAACTTCTGCTGTGGTCCTAAAAATGTTTCTATGTAATATTGTTATTTATTACTATCATTTCCTAAATTATTTCAATTTTTACAATTAGTTTAAAGTATTGAAAGACTGTATTTTTTCATTATTTTCAATATTTATTAATATGCAAAATTACATGGCATTAAAATCCTATCTAAAAAAATTTTTTTCCATTCTTGTTATATCTCTGAAGTATTTTACAGTTTTAATTCAGTATATAAATATATATATATATATATATATATATATATGTATAAGTGATTAAAACAATGAACAACTATATATTCAAAGTACAAAGTGGTTAAAACAATTATACGTTGTATTTTTCTGCTATTTTAAACTTACTTTCTATTTAGAATTTCAGTGTATTGAATTTAGTGTATTAATTTTTAAATTCAGTGTTAAGTGATTAAAATAATAAAAAACCTGAATTTTTTATTTATAATGTTTATTAGTATCTATTCTACATATATGTGTATATGTTTATTTTAATATATATTCATGATGTTACGGTCAAAAACATTTGTTTTAAAACTATTTTTTATTTATATGATAACCTGAATTTTTTTAGATTACATTGAGTGCAAAGTGATTAAAAAATTAAAAACTATATTTTCCTATTATTTTCAACATTTATACATCAACAATTTATTTAAAAAAATTAAAATGCAAAAAAATCAAAATCTATATTTTCTTGTTTATTTTGCTACTACAATTATGTATTTTGAGCGATCTAAAAAAGAAAAAAAGACATTTCCGGATTTTATAATCTTACTCGCTTATTGTATATCTATATTCAAATCGAAACGGCTCAAACGGCTGATCGTAGCGCACTCTGTAGTATTTTCTTTGTACTTAGTATTTTCATTGTTAAATGCATCCATATATATTAACCATTTTCCTTTCATGGTGATTTCTTAAATGCCACTTGATTTTCGTTGTGTGTCCTCTGACAAGAACACTAATAAAATAACTAATAACTAAGAGATAAACGAAATAGTATAGAGAAAACGGAAATAATATAAAACACGGCGTAACGATATAAGGTAAAATATATCAATATTAATGCATCATTAAGTGTTCAATATAGATCAATACTTTCAATTAGTTGATTAGTTTTACAAAGATAATTCATGTAACTTGCTAAAAACAAGAGAATTCATACCAAGAATTCAACTGATTGTAAGAATAAGTGAATAATTGAAGAATTCAAATAGTATTTATGTCTGATATGAAACTTAGAATATAAATTGTTGACTCTTTTGTCATGAAATGATTTCTAATTAATTTAATCAGAAACTTGATTTACATTTGTTTTATGTAAATATATAATTGCAAGTATTAGAAAGAACGGAATATTTATATTTAACCTATATAATAGAGGAGAAGAGGATATTATGGCTACTGTAGACTTTATGGCTATCCCCATTATTTCCGTTATTAGGTGACGAATTCTAACAATTGTTTATGAAATTCTTCAATTAGTAGCCCACCGTTTTTTAATGGCGCTAATATGCCAATACACAATAGCTAACAATTATTATAAGGCATTTTTACTTTTGAGCACTTTTAAACTTCTTCAAGGTACACTTTTAACCTTTAATTACACATACTTCCTCATTATTCTTAAACTTGAATGTATTATCATACGAATGTACATATATACTGGAGTGTTTTTTTGTTATTGGACTTTTTATTCGGCTTACATTTCGAGTTATACAAAGTTAAAACAATAACATGGAATTTTATTAATATGGTTTTTTAAGTAAAATTTTTATATCAAAATATTTCTTCGATAAATCGATTGTCATTCTAGAGGGCGGTGTTTAGAAATATTAGAGACATCATTTTATGCATGTTGTTTAATGTTAAATAGGGATAAAATGATATTTCTCGTGATATTTCTAAAGTCTTTGAACGCAGGAAAATTTTAAATCAGGAAAATTCTAAACGATGGAAAATTAAAAATATATAATTTTGTAACAAAATACTGTGTTTTACTAAACTTAACCGATTTTTAAAGAATTATTTTTGGGCTAGCCATATTACCACCACTTTTTTTCTTCTATCGATTATGCAGTGCGTCACATTTTTATAAATCACGCCCTAAGTAATAAATATTTCATTACTTCGAGTTTAGAATCTGTTAAACAACACTTTGACGAATAGAATCGTTCCAGTTTCAATATAAAATATTGATTATTAATAAAATTATTCAATAAAATAAAAATGGGTGCCATATTACCCTCTTCTCCTCTATAATAACCTTATATAAAATTAATAATATTATAAAAAATAATCTATATATATATATATAACATATATATATATATATATATATATATATATATAACTTATATATATAATATAACCTATATAAAATAATTTTATCTATGTATATTTATTATCTCAATTTTTAATGCGTGATGTGATACGGTAACTTTATAAGAAAAATTGACATTTATCAAGTACCCGAGTTTTAATTCGCATACTAACAAAACTTGTCATTCGTGTATACTTTCTTCTTTATTTATTGTTAATTATAATGAATACATAAATAATGTGATATTCATTTTTTTTAGTATTAATAATATTTTTCTCTAAAGAATCAAAATTAATATTTCTTACGTTTCTTTTTTGTAAATATCGAATACTTTCTGAGCATACGTGTATATTTTTCCAGATTAAAAATGTCGACTTATGAAAGGACTCAAAGGACATTAGATAAAACAAAATGTATTAAATGTAACAAGTTTCTTCGTAAACTATCTGGAAAGAAAAAAGTTGTAAACATTGAGAATGAGGCAAAGGATTTTTCAAAAATTTTTGGTGAATCCATAGTTATTGGTGATATAATATGTTGTAAATGTATGGCACAGTTTCGCCTTCACAAACATAAAGAGAAGTTAAAATTACAAAATAATCCTCAAGAAAATATCTATGACAATCTTAATAGATCAGAATCTTCGCAGACTACTGTTACGTCTTCTCAGACATCTACAGAAGATCAAACAATAGTTTTTAAGTCTTCAAGTTCAAAGATGGATTTTCAATTCACGGAAATGCCATTTAATAGAACAGTTATATCACATACATATTGCTGTCTCTGTAGTGGAAAAACAAACTTAATTGTTGTTCCATTTGAAGCTCGTATGCAAGTTTTTCAAGAGAGAAGAGTATTTATTCCTAAAGGCAATCGCTGTTGCTCTAATCATTTAATTAAAAAACGCTTCTTTGAGGAAGAGCTACAGTTAATACGAATATATTCAAACAGAAGTATGATAGAAGTCATAGAAATAGTGAAATTATTAGAATATATGTCTGTTAAAAGTAATTTCGAGATTAAAGACAAAATTGGTGATTTTTCTCTTTCGGAAGAGCGCATTAAAACATTCACAGGTTTAACATGGAAAAACTTGATTCAATTAAAAAAAATGATGACTTCAATAAGAAATTCCGAATGCCGAAATATCCTGCAAGCTATTGTTATATTTTTATTTAAATTATGCAGCGGTAATTCGAACAGTATGATTGCCGCTATTCTGGGACTTCAGTATGACCAGCAAGTATCAATGTGTTCAGAATCGGTGATAAAATCTTTTGAAAAAGATATTTTACCTATTTATTTTGGCTTTAAAGCATTTTCTCGAAACGATCTTATTCAAAATCACACATCAGTTATGGCCAGGAAGCTATATGACATCAAAGAAGATCAGTTGGTGTTGATTTGTGATGGAACGTATCTACAACACGAAAAGAGTTCGAATAATGAGTACCAACGGAAATCATTTTCAGTTCAAAAGAAGATGCCATTATGCAAACCGTTTACGATTTGTACAACAGATGGTTTTATTGTTGATACACTAGGTCCATTTTATGCAAATCAAAATGATGCACAAATTATGAAAATAATTATGTCAGATCCAAATGGTTTAAGAAGCCTGCTAAGAAAATGTGATATTTTTATACTTGATCGAGGCTTTCGTGATGTTAAACAATATTTAGAAGAACAAGGTTACCAAGTACTCATGCCTGCATTGAAAGGCCAACGTTCTCAACTGACTACGGAAGAATCTAATGAATCACGTCGTATAACAAAACTTCGCTGGCCTGTTGAAGCAGTCCACGGAGTAATTGGTCAAAAATACCGTCTTCTACATCACAAGTTAGATAACAAACTGCTTCCCAAAGCAGGATCATATTGCCGGATAGCTTGTTTTCTAAATAATACGTTTGGAAAACGTTTCAATTCAGATGTAGATTTATCTGATGAGATTGTAGCTCAAATTAAATCTAGAGCAAGTGTCGAAAATACATTAGCCTTGGAAGTAGAGACACAAAGATGGAGTAGCCGAAAATTACCGTTTCAGCCACTGATATCGACTCATTTACTCGATTTCCCAGAAATGACAGAAAAAGATTTAAAAATTTTTTTCACAGGATCCTATCAATTATCTCAATCAATATCTTACTTGGCGGAAATAATGAATCAAAATAATATTAATCTCCATTACCTTAAAAAGAAGAATGACATAATCAAAGTTCAAATCAGATCACGACATGTCAACAAAAAGAGGTATAATTGCTACATCCATTATGCTCCAAATACTATTGGTTACAACGGTATTTTACGCTACTTTTGTGAATGTGCAAATGGCAGATGCACGATTGGATGCTGCTCGCACGTGGCTGCAATTATATATTATTTATCTCACGCTAGATACTTATCTAAAATTATTAGACCTGCAGAGATTTTAAGTCGTCTCTTTAATGTTGAAGAAGTAAATCCTGTAATCAATGACGATAGCGATGAAGATTAAAATTAAATTATATTCTCTTATTTTCTTATTTCTGTATATCACAAGTTTCTTTGTTATGTCAAACTTTTAATATTCAGTTGTATTAAAATATAATAATGAAAAGAAAATTACATAGTAAAATAAACTTCTTAAATACACCTTGGTCATTTGTTATACTATATTTTACATATTATCATGCCGCGTCTAAAAGAAAGCCATCTGTTTTTTAATTATCGTATAGCAGACGATTAAACACACATATTTAATTTATTTTACATATTATGTCAGGCTTGCTCCCGTGGGCGCCCACGGAGCACGCGAGGAGGAGAACATGCCCTCTCTTCGCACGGCTGCTTCTTCCCGTCTTTCCTTTCTGGCCCTTCGATCCACCTATCCCCTCCGTACGGCCGCTCTCGGTCCCTACTATACTACAGTATGTACACGCGACTCGCGCGTGTGGAAGGGGAAACGGAGAAGCTCGAGCTATAGTTTGTGGATCATGCCTGTATTATGTAGTTTCAAAATTCTCTTTCTCTAATAGCAATTTTAAAATATTCTTTTAAGTAATCACTCAATATATTTTAAATAACTCAGTAGGTTCTTTTATATTAAAAAAAAAAACAATTTAGATAACCCATCTTCTAGTAAAAGAAAAAAAACGTTATTAATCCTAAAAGTTTTCATTCTCCATTTAATCACTTAACATTGAGTTTAAAAATCATTCAATATACTTAAATTCTAGATAGAAAATAAGTCGCAAATAGCTGACAATATAGTTTCTAATTCTAACCACTCTAATTACTCTTACACGCGCGCGCGCGCACACACATCCACACACACACACACACACACACACATATATATATATATATATATATACATATGTGTACATATATATACTAATTTAAAAATGTAAAATAATTCAGATTTCAAAATGTAAAATATCAGAGGTATAATAGGAGTGGAATATAAAGTTATAAAAAACTTTACGAGACCGGATTTAATACTGTGAATTTGTACATATCAATAAATACCGAATATAACGTGTTCGCGACTGCACGTTGCCGAGAGAGAACGTGCGCGAACTTGAGTTTGCCGGGCGAGCTCGAGTGAGCGCGAGTGAGACGCGTAATTTTCGTAATACGCAGCTTGCCGTTGTCCTGCCGCTTGGTCGCGACAGCGTTAGAGTGAGCCGAGAGGAGCGACGAGGATCGACCGCGATCAGCTGCTCCGCGAGCGTGCGAGATTTAAAGGCGCGAGGATTGAGATTTAAAGAAATATTCAATAGGTCCGCTGCACAAAATTAACGAAAGACCTTTATTGTCAAATTGTCTCACCAATATGCATGCCACCACTTACGTTAATAAATCTGTCTTTGGCCTTCACAAACAAGTTCCGACCAGCGTCGGTCAGTAGTCTGTCGATTTTCAATCTCACGGATCGTTGCGGCGTGATTTTAAATGCGATCGTTCTCGGTCGAATCACTCTGAGAGTCTGAGTGAGCGACGAGATCTTCGGCAGAGCGACCGATCGACGGGAACAATTCGGGGGAAAGATCTTTCCGCGGGAAATCGTCTAATTGGCTGACTGGTCTAACAAGATGACCGTGGCCAGCGTCTTAGGAGAAGAATATCAATATTTTGTCACGATCTTCCCGCCGAGTTGTCCTCGCTGTTAGCGCGTGATAGAGAACGGAGCGACCGAACACTCGACTCCGTATACACAAGCAAATAATAATAGCACCGAAGCTGGTCGAGATAATCAATTGTACACACAAGAAATAATGAAAGTAACCGCTTGAATTTTGAAACTTAAATCTACAGGAGGACGCAATAAAAATATACAAGATTGTTAACTTTGGTTTGATCGCGAACATAACGGAAAAAAATACAGTTTTTCAATTCTTTCATTATTTTGCACCAATTGTAAAAATCAAAATAATTCAGGAAATGATAGTAATAAATAACAATATTACATAGAAACATTTTTAGGACCACAGCAGAAGTTCCATGAATTTTTAAATATCAATAAACATCGAAAATATGGAAAAAATACAGTTTTTATTTTTTTTAATCACTTTGCACCAATGCTAAAAATCTAAAAAAATTCAGGGCACAACAAGAGTAAAAGACGGCATTGTAAAAATATTTTCGAGAGTGCACCCCTAAAGCCAAATTTTTTGGAGCAATTTAAAAATTTTTTGAATTTTTTAAAATATGAAGACGAGCTTTTAGAGGGACCAAAATATTCGTTAAAATGTATGTTAATGATATATATATTGTAAATTTTTTTTATAAGAATCGCTTAACTAGAAGAGCAGAAAAAAATTAAGAACTGAAAAACACGTAAAACGCTCCAGAGGAATAAATAGTAGGGATAGATGGCTGAAACTTGATGAAAAATTTTTTTTCTTCCTATCTCAAATTTAGATCCTAGCCCCGATCTGATCCCCTCAAGTGCAATTTTCACATGCTTATCCAGCTAGACCCTTTGCAGATCATATTTGTGCAATATTTGCACATGATCTACATGCTACTTCTGTTAAAAGAATCTTATGTCATTCTGCTGAAGAACTTTGCTAGACTGTTTACAGACTGCAGTTGCGGGATGTATCTGCTTCAAGATAGCTCAATATTTGTACCAAGTTTCTGCAAACAGTTCATATACAAGTACAGTGCACGAATATTGAAACGGTCTGCTAGCAATCTGCCAGCATGACTCTTTTGGGAATAATCTTCTTCTCATCTGACTCAATTCTACTGCAATTAACTGCACGCAGATTCTGTCCTGCAGAAAATTGCAGAAAATGCTACTAGGGTTTATAGTATTTAAGTTTTTTGTATAAAATTATATTATACTACATATAATATAGTATACAATTTTTTTGTAGAACTTTATTTTAATGTAAAATAAAATGAATAATTGTCTTTAGTTGCACTTCAATTTTTCTGTAAACTTGTTTTCTTATATTTTTATTTTGCTGTAACCCGCACGCGTGCGCGCACTATGACATCAGTGTGTGAACATGTATCTTCTGGAATTGAGACTCATATCGCTCGCACGCGTAAGACAATTATGCATGCGAGTGATATGAGTCGCAAATGAGGACACATCTGCGTGCGTTATGAGGGTCACGCGCATGCGAGTACTTGCACGTGTGCGCGCACAGTGCAATCATTGTACGCGCATTTTATTATCTGGATTTATATTGCCACCGCCATGTTTTACAGTTTTTATAGTATACTTTAGTAGCAATTCTTGATTTGGTGACTCTTACATAATATTTTCTATCAGATCCCATTAGATTTATTTTAGTTTCGTCTGACCATAAAATACTTCTCCAGTTTTTATTTTCTTCTGGACAACTCTATTCCACATAATCTTTTGCAAATTGTAATCTGCATTTCACATTTTTCGAACTTAAATATGGAATTTTTCTAGCAGCTCTACCATTCAAATTACATTCTTGGAGTCTTCGTCAAATTGTACGTGCACTTATAGGAAGATTCAGTTCATTTTTAATTTCTTTTGATGACTTAAGTGGATCTATCTAAAAACACGTACAATTTTACAATTAATTTGAGGTATAGTTATTCGCTTTAGACCTCGAGTATCTTCGTATCTTCGTTATTTTTGCATCTTAATGCATTTTCTACCATTTTTTTTTTTAGAAAAGATGTCTTTGTTTGGACATTCAAAATTGTTTAACAATATGCAAACGCCAAAACTTTTAACGAAACCCATAAAAAACTTCAGAACTATCGTAGAACTATTGAAAAATGCCAAAGAGCCGCTCAAAACTCGCATTAAAATGATACTTTAGTCTTGTGTGGGCTGTCAGAATTTAGTTTCAAAAATTGTTTAAAAATTCATAAACGCCGGAACTCTTTACAAAACCTATAGAAAACTTTAGAACTATCGCAAAACTATCGAAAAATGCTAAAGAGCCGTCCAGAACTCACATTAAAATGGTACTTTACCCTTGTGATGTCTTTGTTTGGATTTAAAAATTGTTTAAAAATATGTAAATGTCAGAACTCTAAACGAAACCTATAGAAAGCTTCAGAACTATTGCAGAACTATCGGAAAATGCCAAAGAGCCGTCCAGAACTTGCAATAAAAAGATACTTTACTCTTGTGATAAGGTACCAAAGTTTAGGTTTAAAAATTATTTTGAAATGAATAGCCGATGAATTTTTTTTCAAAACAGTCAAAAATATGCAAAAACTGCCAAAAACTATAAGATTTTGTGATTTAATTTATTTTTGTTGTAACTTGGGATACTACCGAAAGTTGGTACTCCATATTTTTAAAATTGAATTTTTTTTTGTTCAAATCGACAGAACTATTGTTTTAATCTATCAGGAACTGTAGAACTATTGTAGGTGCAAATAGAACTCTAATTAAAATATTTATTTTTTAAAAATAGGGTGCCGACTTCACACTGGCTAAAATGACATTAATATTTTTAACAAATTCTTTTATGTTAATAAATTTACATTAGTAATTTGGCTCTATCATTCTGACCAGACTATTTATAACACAGTGGACTTTAAAACTTTCTCAATATGACATGCACCTTATTTCAGCAGTAGTTTGTTGTTTTTTAGTTGACACAAAGTGTTGCTATTGTACAATAAATTATATTACTAACAAACGAAAATAAACGGGTAAAATAATAAATTTATTAATTTTTATACAGATGGCTCTATTTTTATGGCCACCATTGTACGTACGGATCAATGAACAAAAACATTACTAATACTGTGTAACTAATTACCAATGGTGCAGTAATAGTTATTTACTGTAATGTTCGCATCAATAGTTATCCAAAAGTCATCAGATTATTACAAAATGTGTTTCAGATCGCATTTTTCATGTAATGGTCACATGAAACAATATAAAAGCACAAAGGTTTCGAATCATCACTTTTGATTGAAAGGCTCAAACTACAGAGTTACAAATTCAGCATATTTTAAAAATTCGTCTTTGAGCATTTAAAGATGTTACATTTTAATATAAATTCTGAAGATATGTTTACATCGTTCCATGAGATTATCGCATGAAAAATGCGATCCGACACACATTTTGTAATAATCTGATGACTTTTGAATAATTATTGAGGCAAACATTGTAATTGTTAAAATAATATTATGGAAACCTATTGAAATATGTCGTTTTTGAGATTAAAAAAATTTTTGGTGATATTTTCGATTATGATGTGTAATAGCAAAAATCATGTAGTTGTATAAGAACTAGCGAATCTATCCGGTCATACATTTGAAAATTACGCTTAAAATACACAAAAATGACGAAAACAAGTAAAAACGTGATGTTTTTTTAAACGTGATATTTTTTAAGCTGTTGATGCTTAATGATGGACTTCCTTTCCGTGGAGAATAGAAAATTTATCAGACGCAGCCATGAAATAATTTTTATAAGCGAAGGTAACCACAAAAAATAGCTGAAAAAAGTGAAAAAAACGGTTTTTGGAGTATTTAAAGGTGTTTCCATGGAACAAAAATTTTGAAAAAATTCAAGGAGGTAATTTGCATAAAAATGCAATTATGATTAAAATATAGAGGTAGTAAGTCTTATGAAAACAGAGATATTAAAATTTGAATTTTTTTTGGCTTGTAAAATTTGAATTTTCTGTCAGAATGAAAAATAAATACTTGTTATTATGTGTCTGAATAATATCTAATACCAGTTAAAATTTTAAATCAATTTATTAAAATATCGCAGAGAAAAAAATTATTTACCAAAAAACATTTTTTTAAAGGTGCAGACGATAGGAAGGAGCTTGGGACTTGAAAATTTAAAAAACTTAGATCCTCTTAATGACAAAGGATAGATCAAATTTTAGACAAATCTATTGAGGAGGGATTCCGACTTTTCTTATTCGGCTAGAGCCTTTAAGATATTTATTTTTAAGTAAATATCATTTGGGTTGGAATAGAAAAATTTTTCAATGATAATACAGAGAGAGTACCATTTACATTTTGTATAGCAATTAAAAAGAGTACCACATGGGTTAAAATAGACAAATTTTTTAATGAAAATACAAAGATGGTATTACTTGGTTTGATAGAAAAAAAAAATGATTTGAGGGGTACACGCACACGCATACGGGCACGCGTGCACGCACGCACATACACACACACACACACACACACACACACACACACACACACACACACATACTTGATGTCTTTTTTACCTTCTTTTTTTTTAAAGTAATTTCTTATTGATATCACGCCTTTTGCAGTGTTAAGTAGTATGTACTTTTTTGTAACGAAAGACATGATTTCAACTTATTGTTAGCAAGATTGTGAAAAACTGATGATACCTAAAATACATTATAATGTACAAAAAAATATTAAAGTTAAAGATATTACGACATGGATTGGCATAGGAAGATTTTTCAGTAAAATAGAAGTGCGTACACACACACTTGGTGTCTTTTTTACCTTTTTTTGAGAAGGTAATACGCTACAGAGATTCATAAGAAAAACAAAACGTAACTGTGTTTCACTTAATTATACAACAACAAAAACGTCCTCGCCAGCGCCAGCGTCGTCTTTCTATTTTAATAAATTGGCATCGATCAATGGAGAGATTTTATATTCATAATTAGGCTAAATTACTTAACGAAGTATATTAAACAAAAATGCAAATGTATCGAAGATTCTTTGTACTCCTACTGTTAATTAGCTATTTATATAAATTACATTGTCATTACAATTTTCAATCGACTCGAAGAAGCGCAAAAAGACTTATTGCATATTCGATACGATTACATATTATATATTCATGTGATATAAAGCACTAAGATATGCAGCATGGGGTGATGTCCGATAACAACAGATACAAAACTTTCATTAAATTAAATTTCAGTACTCGTAGTTTGAAAAATTATTGTGTCGATTTGTGATATAATCTAGAATAATTTCAGATTTTAAAAAAGACGAAATAAATTCCTTTTTCGTGTTTTTTAAATTTTTTCTAACTTTGCTCTGCTGTTATTTGTCGTTATTTATTATCTCATAATTACCATAAAGACTGAAATATTTTTGAAGTTTAATTTATGATTTGCGAAATATCTTTTTATTGAAAAGAATAAGAATAATTTTGGTAGATATAACATATATCCACCAAATTTCTGTATTTCTTGTATATATTTCTTGTATATATAAAAAGTTACTATTATTAATTTAGTTCGAATTTATTAAATACACACACACACACACACACACACACACACACACACACACACATCTATTAAATAGACAAAATTTAAAATAATTTTGTTGTTTGCTCGTTATTGATTTCAGATTATTATAAAAAAAATAAAACTTTCTTTCAATCCTGCATAATGAACAAAATTGGATTTGAAACTTTTAAACCATTTTTGGCAATAAAAGAATAGCAATTATGTCATTTTAATCTTATGTCATGAATTAAAATAGGTGACCTATGAAACTTCTTTTGGATTGAAAAAATAGGAATTATTTTGTTTCAATCTTGTTTTATGGATTAAAATAAATTGTGTGGCCCGCATAACGTTTTTTAATTGAAAAATTAGGACTGTCCTAGTTTTAATTTTGTTTTATTATAATAGCTTGTGAAATTTTTTTTGGATTGACATAGCCTGCGAAATCCTTTTTGGACTGATAGCATTGGAATTTTGTATCAATCCTACTTCATGGATTAAAATGGATTTAAAGAATTTTTAATCTTTAATTAGATTAAAATGAATTAAACAATTTTAGTGGATTCGATAATGATCACGCAAATCAATTTCTATTTATTTCAATCCATTTCCGTTTGCTGCGTGACGTAATATAGCATATATGTAAATTAAGCAGCAAATTGAGGATTATCTTTGTCTGACCTCCGTTGGAAGCCATTTAAGTCTGGATTTAGACGGATTAAAATCTCGTGAATTGGAGCCACCACAACACATATAAAAGTTTAGCGATAAAGAGAAGTGAAGTAAAGCCGAAATCTAATTCGACATGTTCAACGGAAGCGTTCATTGGGAAGCGAGAGTTTTATCAGAGGGATCATCACAATTACTGGGATGGAATGTCCCTGCTGAGGAATTGATTCATATACCAGAACATTGGCTAATATATCCCGAACCTAATCCCTCTCTCCATTATTTATTGGGCATTCTATACATACTCTTCACTTTTATAGCGTTACTTGGAAATGGATTGGTTATCTGGATATTTTGCGCGTAAGTATATGGTTAAATATTAATATTAACATTAATAACTGTTTAACTTGAATAATAATTCTGTATTGATGCAAATTATAATGACAACCCAAATCTGTTGATAATCAATAAAATTCATGCTTTTAATAATTTAAATAAAACTGAAATATGTACACAATTAAAATCGAAAGAAGGTTATAATCATTGAACGTTATAATCTTAGTTGAATAAAATATTTTCTATATAATTTTATATATATTTCTATACTCTTTAAATTGCGGGTCATACCTCACCGAAAACAACTTGTGGAATTATTGAAATGACAACTATTATATTAACAGTAATTTCGCGCACTGTTGGAATTTGCATTAGTAATGTAAATTAACCCTTAAACACGTAAGTGGGTCTGAGAGACTCCATATGAAGTTTTGAACGCTTGCTATGTGAAGACGGAATGAGATAGGAGGTTCGGACCAAGACGTAAAAAAAGTTTGAAATCTCCTCTTTCAATTGATATAGTTAATCAACTTTTTTGGTCAACTAGAATTCGAACGGCACGGCAGCAAAGTTTTGTTAGGGTCAATGCGACCCATATAGTGTGTAAGTGAAACTTTTTTTGTGAGTATTTTACATAAAAAAAACTGGACAACATACATTTGAACAGGTTGATTTGCAGATGTTACTCGAATATACTCTGTCTAAAGTTGGAATACTATAAAATGTTGTAGAAAAAAGAGTTTTTCCGAAATATATCATGAAACACATCAATTTTCAATTTTAGACACGATTTAATCAAAAATTCCTCATATTCGCTTTGTTACACAGGTACATTTTTTAATAGAAATGGCAATAATATAATTTTTTTTTAAAGTATGAATCTTTAGCTTTAAAACGCCGTATTGTAAAGTTCTTTAAAGTTTTTGTTGCAAAGATATGATTTTTTTTTTAAGTGGATTTTTAGATGCCCAAAAATACCTCACATTCTCCATGTTACATAATTATATTTTTTAAAAGAAATGACTTTGCCAAATTTTATTTTGAAAGTGTGATTCTTTAGCTTTAAAACGCCGTATTTGAAAGTTCTTAAACGTTTGTTGTTGCGAAGATATGATTTTTTGAAGGAAAAGTGGATTTTTGACCAATTCCTCATTTTTGTTTAATGGTTTTGCTTTTATAACTTCACAATAAATTGTTTGTCGGCAATGCCGATTAAGCAGTCATACTCCTGAGAATTTGAACGTTTGTTTTAAAAAAAAAATCGTAGAAAAATATTGATTGTAATCAAAATTATAGCTTCTCAAAGTTGAAAAAGTCTCCCAGACCCAAAAATGTGTTTTCGTATTTTACAAGATCGGTGTGTTTAAGGGTTAATATTACCTTTTCAAAAAGAAGGTTAAAAAAAGGCGCCTGTTTTTGTGCGCGCGCGGCTAAAAGTCTTTATTTTTTTTAATCAAAATGATATGTATTAATATTTTCCACGAAATCTTTTATTCAAAACGAAGTGGTATTTACTTAAAATAAATATCTTAAAATTGTGTAATCTAATATAAATGATATGCGTTTGTTTAAAAAAATGTATGAAAACTTTAAAGTGCTCCTGTTATAAAGAGAATATACTTTTTCTACAAAATCCAAGTCGTAGTATTTGTATCTTCAAAAAAAATTTTAAAACACAAAAACATGGCGCTGCTAGAGATAGTAACAATTAAGTTTTGTATAAAAATTATTCAATTTTTCTCATTGCTTTTCCTATTTAGCAGCGCTATGTTTTTGTGCATTAAAAATTTTTTGAAAATACAAATACTACCACTTGGATTTTGTAGAAAAAGTATATTCTCTTTATAACAGGCGCACTTTAAAGATTTCATACACTTTTTTAAACAAACGCATATCATTTTTATTAGATTATACAATTTCAAGATATTTATTTTAAATAAATACCACTTTGTTTGAATAAGAGATTTTGTAGAAAATATTAATACATATCATTTTGATTAAAAAAAATTAAGACTTTTAGGCGCGCACGCACAAAAACAGGCACCGTTTTTTTACCTTTTTTTTGAAAAGGTAATTTTGTACTGATATCACGTCTTTTTGTAGTGCATGCATCTTTAAGCAATATATTTATTTTTTGTGATAAGTCATAACTTCAACTTACAAGATTATAAAAAATTAATACACACACACACACACACACACACATTAATTCTTTATAATCTTACTTCTAAGTTGAAATCACGACTTATGTCCATGATGTGTGTGTGTGTGTGTGTGTGTGTGTGTGCGTGCGCGTGTGTGTGTGCGTGCGCGTGTGTGTGTACGCGCGCGCGCATACATATATAATATACTATATATATATATATATATATATATATATATATCAAGCAAATTTCAAAAACTGCTTACGTGAATATAATTAACCTCAGCTCCCATCCACAATAAATAATATGTCTTTTGTATAGACAAGGTTATATATTATGCACTTTGTTCAGCCGAATTCGTTTGTCTCGTACAAAAACGCGTTGAATAAGTGTAATATTAATAAATATGTGCAGTTAAAAATATATATTTTGTATTAACTGGAGTCAATATTATATTATACTCCCACGAGTGCTACGTATAAAATTTTTCAAGTGTCATAAGATGTGATTGACAAAGTGCATATGAATATAATAATGAAACAGCTAATTGGATCGCATGCACCTTATTAAATCTATTTTTATCTTTCTATCTTTCTCCAATGTATATTTTACTTTTCCCAGCAAAAATGTGGTTCGCTTTCTCAGGTCTACCTTTAAGTCATACTTTTTTAATTCTAGTGTAATGTAAATGTATATTTTAAATAAATTGACGTTTAAAACAAGTGTCAAATGATTGAATAAAGATACAAAAATATGTGTAATTTTACAAGTTGAGTTTCAGAGGCCTCAACGCTGCGTATTCTCTCTGGTTTCAGAAATTTGTAACTAAATTAATTAATAAGTATGGTAAGTACATTTTAAATCCTGTTTATTAAAGTTAACAAAGTTAAGTCTAGCTCTTACAATATATATTGATTTCACTAAACTAGTTAAAATAATATGTTATATTAAATATGCTCGCTGTGTTACAAAATAAATGTTAATTGTAAATAAATAATATGTGTTAATCTCGCTGTTACCTGATATTTAATAATATTTCTGAGTGTATTATAAAAAAATATTTTCTCTTATAAAAGATAATTTA
Source organism: Solenopsis invicta (assembly GCF_016802725.1). Taxonomy (NCBI): domain Eukaryota; kingdom Metazoa; phylum Arthropoda; class Insecta; order Hymenoptera; family Formicidae; genus Solenopsis; species Solenopsis invicta. The sequence goes on from NC_052667.1 coordinate 13,393,961, forward strand.
TTTTGTAACACAGCAAGCATATTTAATATCATGTATTATTTTAACTAGTTTTCAGTAAACTCTATATACATTGTAAAAGTTATACTTACTTTATTAACTTTTTTAATAAACAGGATTCAAAATGTACTTACCTTACTTATTAATTAATCCAGTTACAAATTTCTGAAACCAGAAAGTACACGCAGCGTTGAGGCCTCTGAGACTCAACTTGTAAAATTACACGTACACAAGGCATTGGAAAAATTTTTATATCTTTATTCAATTATTTGACACTTGTTTCGAATGTCAATTCATTAAAAATATACATTTACATTAATGCTAGAATTAAAAAAGTATGACTTACAAGGGGAGGATCAGGTGAGTCACCCTGCGATTTTGATCCCAATTTTTCTAGTTATTCTGGTGACGAAAAAAAAGTTTACGTCTCCTGGCGTTTGATCGAATAGGCCTTAGTGTCGAAATAATAAATTTGTGAAAGTTGATCACACCGCGGCGCGCCATATGAGCCTTCCCGGTAACACTTCTCCCAACTAATGTAGTCGGCTCCGTGCGTTAGGTGCTTGCTTGACAATCGTAAGATCCGGGTTTGCTCCCGGATGTGTGCAATATTTTTTTTTTTAAGTGTATTTATCTTGATGATATTGATATAGTATGCAAATTTTTAAAATAGAAAATTTAATTTAATATCACTTTCTAAACATTAATTTAAATTTAATTTGAAGGGAATTTGAATTTAAGTAATAATATTTGAAATAATAAATAGTTAATAATAATAATAATAATATATAAGTTATTTGAAATGGATAACATAGAAAGGCAACGTATCTAAATTTTCAAATTGTTTAAATTTAACACTGATAAAAGAAACAGTAAAAGAAGCTTCCCCCCAGACTTACGAAAAAATAAATGTATATGTAATACTCCTTCATTTATTCATTGTGCAAACAGAAAATTTATATGCTTTAAATGTTTTTATGATGTTTATCATCCAAGTAATTGTTTCCCATCAAAATAATTTAATTTTGTAATAAATGTGCAATACTTGAATAATTATATTTTGTAATAAAAGTATTTACATTCACATTCACGATCAGATGTTTGTTTATTATTCTTCTTTTACGATTATTTATTTTAAAAACTAGAATTTTAAAATACTGTTAATATTATTTCCAATTAAATTTTAAGTTAAACAATTTGAAAATTTAGATACGTTGCCTTTTATCCATTTCAAATAACTTATATATTATTATTTTTATTATTATCTATTTATTATTTCAAATATTATTACTTAAATTCAATTTTCCTTCAAATTAAATTTAAATTAATGTTTAGAAAATGATATTAAATTAAATTTTCTATTTTAGAAATTTGCATACTATATCATCAAGATAATACACTTAAAAAAAATAAATAAATATTGCACACATCCGGGAGCGAACCCGGATCTTACGATTATGAAGCAAGCACCTAACACACGGAGCCGACTACACTGATTGGGAGAATTGTTACCGGGAAGGCTCATATAGCGCGCCGCGGTATGGCCAATTTTCACAAATTTATTATTTGAAAACTAAGGCCTATTCGATCAAACGCCGGGAGACGTAAACTTTTTTTTTGTCTCCAAAATAACTAAAAAAATTGGGATTAAAATCCCAGGGTGACTCACCTAATCCTTCCCTTGTTAAAGTCAGACCTGAGAAAGCGAACCACATTTTTGCTAGGAAAGGTAAAATATGCATTGGAGAAAGATAGAAAGATAAAAATAGATTTAATAAGGTGCATCCTGGTGGATCCATAAGGTGGACCAATAAGGTGGATCTAATTAACCTCATTTCATTACCATACTCATGTGTACTTTGTAAATCATATCTTATGACATTTGAAAAATTTTATACGTAGCACTCGTAGGAGTATAAAATAATATTGACCCTAGTTAATGCAAAATATATATTTTTAACTGCACATATTCATTAATAATAGGCTTATTCAACGCATTTTTGCACAACGCAAATAAATTTGGCAGAAAAATGTGTTGTTTGCCCCGCAAACCGAGATATTATTGACGATTTAGGTTACAGGTTAGGAAATCTGTCATACGCGCAATCGTGATCGCGGTCACGTGATGCACATCACATAATTGCATAAATGCTGATAGTGTATTGGCGAGCGCCACACTATGTCGAAAATGTGAAAGGGAGAATTCCTGAGGGCGACGACCAAGAAGGAGACGTATCTTACAGAAAAAAGAGAAATTAGAATTTGCATCGCGATATCTTCGCTTGTAGGGCACGGAGAGAAAAAATAAAAACACTTTTATTATGCAACTCGTTCCCAAGCTGTCGATTGAGACTACTCGGAACTTGATCGGTTCAGCCGTTGCTGAGATCTGATAATCTCGTTATGCTTGAACTAGACCTATGTGCCATTTTATTTTATACCGGCGGCGGCGTTTGAAGTAAAATAGTTTGGCGGTGGCGAATTTGTCAACAATTTTCTTTTTCAGCGGCGGCGGCAAATGGTGGCGTCAATACACACACACACGCGCGCACACACACACACACACACACACACACACACACACATACACATATACGTACATATATATTTTTTTTTAATAAATGAGTTAAACTCTAAAATAATTAAATAAACAGACTTATATTTGAAAGATATATTTACAAATTATCAAGAAACATAAATATTCCTTGTATTTTATATTATTCTCTTTATTTAACTTTTTAATTTAAAAGTTTGCAATTATTTTAATTGTTTATCATGTTCAATAATGTTATAAATTATATAATAAATTTCACATAGTTATTTTAAATCCCTCTAATTGAGAATAAACATTAATTTCAATTTTTAATAAGTATAGATAATTTAAATAATTAAAAACAATAGCAAACAATACATATGGTTATACGTATGTATAATTGTACGTATACATAATACATATAATAATAAAATACATATAATAAGATTATAAAGATAAAACACAATATTTATTTTTAGATTATAGTTGCTAACTTATTTCCTTGTAAAAAAATAAAATAACAATTTTAAAATAATTATAATCATCATGTATGTAACAAAAATAAAATATTATTTGCTTTAACCATCAGACTTCTTACATATGAAAGACTTTTTCGCATTAAATAATAAAACTTATGTAACTTATTTTATTAACTTTAAATATATATTTTTTATTAATTTAAAATTATCTTAAATAAATAAGATTTTATTAGATTTTGATGGTTTTAACGCAGAACATTTTGCTGTGATAAGTAAACTTGCAGAAGAGAATGCACGTTCAGATGCTAAACTTGTAATCGGTATAGCATAAATGCTGCACATCAATTTGTATAAGTTTGGCAAAGAATTAAGAAATAAGAATCTGAATTCTCGACTGTGATTGGCTAATTCTTACGGTACGTCTTATGGTTTCGGTTATGACCTAGTTTACACCGAACACTTGACACGCATATTAACAAGTAACTTTCTATTAAATTGTCTTAATTTCGACAATATTTTAAATGTATACGTGATATCTATATTTAATTAATTATCTTGATTCATATTGTACCAGCTTAATATACTATTCATTAAATTTATTACTGAAATTAAGATAATTGAATAGAAAGTTACTAAATATTACGCGTATCAAGTATTCGGTGTAAACAAAGCCTATGGAAGGTGTGTGTTATAAGGGCCTTGCACATGAAATGCATAACAGAGCATAAGCATAGACCTTGGGGTCAATCATGAAACTTTTTCCCTAGGGCGGAAACGTGAAAAGTGAAAATTTTTACCATTGAAGTTAATGGAGAAATTTTTCACTTTTCACGTTTCCGCCTTAGGGAAAAAGTTTCATGATCGACCCCTTTGTTTACATCGGGAGGGTCCTAGATGCGCACAGACCCAATTGGACACCACCAATTATAGCGGCCGATGCCTAGAGTATTTTCGTTGGTTGGGTTAGATTAGATTACGTGATTGGTGGTGTCCGATTGGGTTGCGCATCTGGGACCCTCCCTTTACACCGAGCACTTGATACGCGTACTAACTAGTAATTTTCTATTAAATTTTCTTGATTTCGGCAATAAATTTAAAAAATAGTATATTAAGTTGGTACACCCAAGGACTTTGATTCTGTCCATGGGGAAATTTTCCAAACTGAGAAGTCACCACTTTCTACATACTCGCAGTTCATGATTAATGAAACGACTAGAGCTTATTGGTCGTTACGTTAATCATGAAGTGTAAGTATGTAGAAAGATAGCGACTTCTCAGTTTGGAAAATTTCCCCATGGACAGAATCAAAGTCCTTGGGTATACAATATGAATCAAGATAATTAAATATATGTATTATGTATACACGCATTGTCGACAGTAAGATAAATTAATAGAAAGTTACGAATTAAGGGCCTCGCACATGAAATGCATAACAGAACATAAGCGTAGCATAAGGCCTCTGGACCAATGGGAATCTTATGTAAATCAATATGGCGACTTTATGCTGGATACTCATTGGTCTATCGGTCTTATGTTGTGCTTATATTATGTTATGTATTTCATGTGCGAGGCCCTTTAGTACGCGTATCAAGTGCTCGGTGTAAACTAGGCCATAGCGTAAGACCTCTGAACCAGACCTGTGCGCCGTTTTATTTTATACAGGCGGCGGCGGAATCGGCGGATGATAATTTATCGGCGGCGGCGGCGTAGCGCGGCGGCGCAAGGGTCTAGCTTGAACACACAACTCGCTGACTGTAAAAAAAGTGTAAAAAAAGCTCGGTCTTTCTCGCTTTGTTCGTTTAGAGAGATTGAGAGATGAGAAAAAAAAATTTCTTCTAAAAAACAAGGGCGAGTCGCGTCCGCGCCTCTTGATTATTGATACAGTGTGCACTAATAATATGAAAAAAAAACTTGTGTCAATCTTGAAGTGACGACGATTGAATAATTAGTGTATACTATTAGTGCGGGTCACCCATTCAAATCGCGACGATGAACGTTGCTTAACCTTCATAATCAGTGTTGCTAGATATTTATCATGAAAAGTCGCCAAACGATGACGCTCAAGTAGCCCAAAGTAGCCGATTTTGAAATGTAAATACCTGAAAAGTAGCCAACACAAGTTTTTAATAAATTTGAAGACAAAAAATTTTCTAGTTTTATCTGGAAAATAAAATTTCTGGAAAATTAGAAATATTTGTACAAAATTTGAATAAACATTTGTAACGCTGGTGGATTTTTCGGTCGGTTCGGTGCTGGATCAGGTTACGGTTGCGGATAAGCTCGCCGAATTGGCCGGGTTCGGGAGAATAATCGCACGCGGAGTTTAGATGAAAAAGACTATCTTTATTCAGACTTGAGAGTTACAAAAAGAGAGATTGTTGGTCAGTCATAAAGCCTCGTGATAAGTGTACCGAGCTTAGGCAAGAAACGCGATTGGCTATTGGTGATCGCGCTAACTAATCGCCTTGGTGCGGTCCGAAACGCTAGCTATCGTATCGTATAACAAAGTAAAGTGTCGCTTGTAATAACAAAATGATATGTACCAAAAAGAAAAAGAACTTAATAATAATAACCTAACTAATCGGTAATCGGAATGAAACGTAAACAGTAAGTGACAAGAAAAAAACTTAATAACGGTGACAATTTATACGCGCGGTTTAAGCGGACACGGTGTCCGGATTGGTCGGGGATTCGCGGAACGCAAACTCGGTCTGACAGCGGCGATTCCGCGCTTCGCCCGAGCCGCCTCGTGCAAGGTGAGGCGAGGATATCGCCAGGGCGCGGATGTCCTGATGATGTTCTAGGTTACGGTGAGCGAGTCTTCCCTGAGGGAGAGGACGGAGCTGATTGGCCAGGGATACCTAGCCTGCGGACTCGAATGCTCGTCGTGGACGGTGATTCGCCGAGGATACTCGGTTACGGAGCACGGCGAGGATGCTCGCCGTGATTGGTTGCGGAGCGGGTATTCGGAATATCGTTGTTAGCCGAGGATCCTCAGCTAGTCGGGACGACGAGGATTCTCGTCGAGAGGTCTGGATGAGGCGAGTATTCTCGTCCTCTTAAGAGTCGGAGTTGCGGTCGAGGATTCTCGACCTGTCGGGTTTGGTGAACCGGGAAGATCTAACTCGGCGTTCCCACTGCCGGCTTATATATCCGAACGCGCGGTTGGGCGGACCAATCCGCGCGTTCGGTCGGTTGGCCCGGAGTGGGAACGTTGCCGAACGCCACGGACGGCGCGCGTGCTGCCGCGTGATCGCGACGGTAGGCAGCTCGGTGCGCGCACGTGGTGTTTGCCGGTGCTTTGCTCGGACGGAGCGGAGTGGCAGTGCGCGCGAGGTGGAGGGGCGTTTCGTTACATATTTTGCTTAAGAATTATATTAAAAAAAACTCTTATTATTTTAGATTTATATTATTTTAACAATTTTTTTTTTAAAGACTCTCAACTACTGGTGCTAGTAACTAGCGCTGTTAAACGAACAATAAATCGAGTGTTACCAATATTAATTAGAGTTGAAATTTAAAACAAAAAATACTTGCTTCCATAAGAGAAAACTACCATAAGCAGGGCCGGATTTTGGCATAAGCAATATAAGCAGTTGCTTAGGGCCCCGCGCCAGCAAGGGCCCCAAAGTTCCATACAACTAATTTCATACGAGTATTAAATTAACGGAAAAAATGAAAAAAAAATACGTTTTCAGTATTACATAAAAGAAATATTTTCTGAATTTTGTGTTGCTAGAGATGAATTTGCAGGGGCCTCTATAAAGTCTTAATAAAATCAATGTAGAAAATAATTTACATACAAAACAATAATAAATCTCTGTTATACTTTTCTCCGTTAATTTTTATTTCGTGAAAAATATTTTTAGAGCACTATCAAGAAGCATTTGTGAATACTCTCTCTTCGATTTTTTAAATGGTCTATTGCGATGTTGATAGTCTGAAGGTCCCTTCTTAATCCAGTAATCAACTATAAAAAATATGTTTTAGACAAATGTGTGATTCTAAATAAGACCAACATCAAATCACTGAATATTTTGCAGCGATTGCGAAAGGATATGCATTATTAGTATTGGTCAATGGTCATATCATTATTCATTTGATTTTTCTCAACTGCATTTGTAGATATTTCAGCTTTCTCTGAATTTAAATCAGTGCCTTCATGCGTAAGTAGGATCCTGCATGTATATTCAAAATATAAATGCTACGTTATTTTTTATTCCATTAAGTTAAATCACTCCAAATCTAAAGTGTAATGCTTTGTCACGTGTGTAAAATATGAAATATATAAAAGGCATAAAATCTTTCTAAAATGCGCCGACCATTTTTTTCACGATTATTAACTTATTGTTAGTTAAATATTAAAACACAACACCTTTGCATTTAAGTTTTCAATTTTCTGCAATTTTTCCTTCGCACGTATAAAATTTGTAATTTTTGTTAATTTTTTTAGAGCTTCTTCCAATCCTTGTGCTTTTTTTCTTTTTTGGGACTCATTTTCGTATATTCTTTTCATTGTTAGTAAATGATTTTAGAATAATAAAGAAGTATCCGCGATTTCAAGTTAAAACACTTGACCGTCTATTCGTAGACTGTCTTCTTTTTTTTCCTACCAAGTCACTGTTTTGTCTTTGTCTTTTTCGAGATCTTTTGTTTTAACGCATGCTGCAGACGGTCGATGTGCGAGTAAACGATCAGTGCTCTAACTTGAAATCGCATAATCGCAGATACTTCTTTATTATTCTAAAATCGTTTATTAACAATGAAAAGAGTGTACGAAAGTGGCTCCCAAAAAAGAAAAAGAAAGCAAGAATTGGAAGAAGCTCAAAAGAAATTAACAAAAATTACAAATTTTATAAGTGCGAAGGAAAAATCACAGGAAATTGAAAACTCAAATTCACAGGTATTGTGTTTTACTATTTAACTAACAATAAGTTAATAATCTAGAAAGAAATTGTAGGCACAGCGTTTGAAAAAGAATGTATTTCTTTCATATTCATATTTTACACATTTGATAAAGCATTTACACTTTAGATTTGGAGTGATTTAATTTAATGGAATAAAAAATAACGTAGCATTTATATTTTGAATATACAGGATCCTACATTTGAAGACGCTGATTCAAATTCAGAGAAAGCTGTATCTACAAATGAGAAAAATCAAATAAATAATGACATGCCCAATACCAATATTTCTTCAAAATCGCTGCAAAATATTCAGTGTTCTGATGTTGGTCTTTGGAGTCATTTATCTAAAACGGATGTTGATTACTGGATTAAGAAGGGACCTTTAGACTGTCAACATCGCAATGGACCATTTGATAAATCAAAGAGAGAATTCACAAATGCTTCTCGATATTGCTCTAAAAATATTTTTCATGGAACAAAAATTAACGGAGAAAAGTATGATAGAGATTGGTTAGTTTACTCTCCTGCAACGGGATGTGTTTATTGTTTCGTATGTAAAATATTTTCTGCATCGTCAACATCTCTTGCAAACGAAGGATTTAGTGACTGGCGTAATCTAATTTCTATTCAACAACACGAAAATTCTGAAGACCACAGAAATGCTTTATTTTCATTTTTAACGAGGAGACGTGAATCGAATTTGGATTTGCAACTTGACATGCAAGTTACTCAAGAAAAAGAATATTGGAAACAAGTTTTACGCCGAGTAATAGACGTCATTAGTACTCTAGCAGAACGCGGCTTAGCTTTCCGAGGAAGTGAAGAAAAATTCGGCTCATCAAATAATGGCAATTATTTAGGAATCCTGGAACTGATTTCAAGATATGATCCATTTCTTGCGACTCATATTGGACAATACGGTAATAGCGGTTCTGGAAAATCATCCTATTTATCAAAAACAATATGTGATGAACTCATCCATTTGATGGCCTTAAAAATCAGAGAATCAATTTTACAAGATATAAAAACTGCAGGATATTTTAGTATATCTGTTGATTCGACGCCAGATTTATCACATATTGATCAATTGGCTGTAATTATTCGATATGTCTCACCGGATAATGGATTACCTATTGAAAGATTTCTAACATATCTTGACATAAAAAGTCATACTGGCGAAAATTTAGCAAAGGTTGTCTTAACATATTTAAAAGATGAATGCCAAATTAATTTTAGTAATTGTAGAGGTCAATCTTATGACAACGCTGCTAACATGTCCGGAGTATATAAGGGAATGCAAGCTAAAATTCGAGAGGAAAATGAATACGCTATATACATTCCATGTGCTGGCCACTCATTAAATCTCGTTGGACGCTCTGCAGTTGATTCGTGTCTTGAAGCTGTTCGATTTTTTTCTACCATTCAAGGGTTGTACGTATTTTTCTCAGCATCGCCGAAGCGTTGGTCCATCTTGAATGAATATTCGCAGCAAAATAAATCCTTTTTACAACTTAAACGACTTTCTGATACAAGGTGGAATGCTCATGCACAAGCTACTTCAGCTGTAGCTAGAGGTTACAATGAAATAATTGCTGCTCTTTACCACATTGCTGAAGATGGAAATGAAAGCGGGGAATATCGAAATGAGGCTTCTGCTCTGATTAACATAATGGAGGAGCTCGAATTCGTCTTTATGTTAGAATTTTGGGAAAAAATATTAAATGAGTTCGACAAAACATCTAAAGCTCTCCAAAATGCAGAAATAACAATAAGCACAACTGCAAAACTTTACTTTGCACTGTCTCAGTATGTGCAAAACGTTCAGCAAGATTTTGATGACATCGAGTCTCAGGCAAAAGGAAAACTTCCTGATATTGATTATAAATCTGCGAGAAAACGAAAGATAAAAAGAAGGAAGCAAGTTAATGATGGTAATGCCCCTGATGCTGCGGAAAATTTATCTCCTAGGGATAAATTTAAAATGCAATCTTTTATTCCAATGATTGATGCACTGAAAAGAAATTTGGAAGAGAGAGCGTTAATTTATAAAAATGTATCTAACATGTTTTCTTTTTTGACAAATTTGGATGCATCGGAAAAAGAAATCCAAAAAGACTTACTCTTTCTAAAACAGGAATTTCCAAAAGATGTCCAACATGACTTTTCCAGCGAAATAAAACATTTTCATATGTACGCAAAACAAGTTTATCAAGAAAAAAAATATTTAAGTCATGAACAGTTATATCAATTAATTTTTCAAGATAAAATTCAAACCGCGTATCCTAATGTAGAAGCAATTTTACGTTTATTTTTATCTTTAATGGCGACTAATTGTTCTGGAGAAAGATCGTTCTCAAAATTAAAACGAATAAAAAGTTATTTGCGTACAACAATGACTCAAGAAAGGTTAGTAGATTTAACATTAATGTCCATAGAGAACGACAAATTACGAGCTATATCTTTTAATGAAATTATTGAGCAATTTGCAGCAATTAAAAGCAGAAAACAAAATTTTAAATAGGCTTTATATACAGAAAAATATGTTAAAATAAATTTTAATATATATGATTTATTTATTGTGTTTTCTATATTTGCCTTTACCATAAGTCAGTTTGTTAGGTTTGGTTAAGTTAAAAGGGCCCCCTTCAAAGCCAGTGCTTAGGGGCCCCCTACGACCAAATCCGGCCCTGACCATAAGAGAGAAAAATACAAGAGAATTATAAAAAATTTAACACTCTTAACATGTGTTCAGTTGTACCATCACTAGCACACTCTTCCTAATAATCTTAATATAAAATGTATTATTACAAATATAAAGCACACGGAAATACACCCAAAAAACAAAAAGGTTTATATTCAAAATGTACGTTTACAAATATCACTTATGAAATACTGAATAATTTTTTTGTCTGTACATTTAATGTGTGCCCAATTTACACATTTAACACATTGTACTCAATCTTCGTTGAATGACTTTTTCAAATGTTGTATTTAGAGACTTGATCAAAGTTTAGTTTACCTTTATTGAATTTTTTCCTTATTGACCTTTTGTTCTAATTTTCTTCCGCTTTGATTCGTTTAACTTTTCATTAAGTTCTTCTTAGCTTCTCTTTTATCTATCTTTTCTCATTGCTATCACTTTCTTTTATTCTTTCTCATTTCTTCTTTTTTCTGTATTCAACTTTTTCTCTTTAATCAGTTTCTTTTTTTCTAAAATATAAAAAAGTTGTTGATGTTAGAATCTCAGATGATCTCAAATTGACATTATATTAACTTTACCGTTCCTTGGAAGAAAAAATTTTACCCATTACTGTTTTTTATGAATCAATTGTTGATTCTGCTGATTCGATAAGATTTAATGACTCTAAAAGATTACAGTCATCGGAATTGTTGAAAGATTCTGTTTGTTTACAATTTACTATACAGGGTGTCCCATTTTAATACATCCACGCAAATATTTCCGTTCCCTTGCATTTTACAAGAAAATGTTTCAGACAAAAGTTGTATGGTTCAAAGGGGGCCAACCATTGATGACCTTGAACTTGACCTTGAAGTTGATTTTCAAAGTCATTTTAAGATTAACAAGTGTTTTTTCAATGGAAACCCGTATTTTTGATCCCGGATTTGGAAAGAACACAAAATTTTGCGTAAAAAATATGTACCCATGTTAGGGCCTAAAAGTGGACCATAGGGGACTTTTAGACGAAAACAAGTGATTTTATTTTAACACTACTTTTAGCATTACCCAGGAACAACGACGTGGACGTAGTAGTTTTCTGTTCCTTTCGGGGTGCTTGATTAACGTGTGTAGTGCTAAATACTTTATCACAAAAAGTAGTACTAAAATAAAATCACTTGTTTTCGTCTAAAAGTCTCCTATGGTCCACTTTTAGGCCCTAACATGGGTACATATTTTTTACGCAAAATTTTGTGCTCTTTCCAAATCCGGGATCAAAAATACGGGTTTCCATTGAAAAAACACTTGTTAATCTTAAAATGACTTTGAAAATCGACTTCAAGGTCAAGTTCAAGGTCATCAACGGTTGGCCCCCTTTGAACCATACAACTTTTGTCTGAAACATTTTCTTGTAAAATGCAAGGGAACGGAAATATTTGCGTGGATGGATTAAAATGGCCCACCAACTTTCAAACGTCACAACTCGCAAAACACTTAACGGAAAGACATTTGTTTATAGTGTTTTGGAAAGGTCTCAAGATAAGCTACAAGAATATGCAATAAAAAATAGGCAGTTCTATTTAAAAAATTGAAGGTGACCTTCATGTGACCTTTAAGCAACTATTCGAGGTCAAATTAATGACACTATCTTATGTCCCCCTCGAAACCATACAACTTTTGTCTGAAACATTTTCTTGTAAAATGCAAGGGAACGGAAATATTTGCGTGGATGGATTAAAATGGGACACCCTGTATACATGTTGCTGTTAAATAATTGTAACATATATGGTGTTGGGCAGTAACTTTTACAGAACAGATTATGAACGTTCATGTGTATGCGAATGTGCATAAGAGCAACCAGCATAGGCATCGACAAACGATTTTTTAATTTTGTTTTAATCACTGCCATTATGCTGAAAACACGTTCTACGACTGCATTGCTGATTGGCAAAAAAAGAGCATGAAAAGCAAATTCTGCCAAGTCCTTAAAACATTTTACGCCATTTGAATTAGTCATTCTTCTAACAGCTACCCAAAAATCTACGATATTTCCTATTTCAACATTATTGAAAATTGGAGAAATTTCATGGATTCCTAAAATCTACAGTCGACGAAATTGAGACTCGATGGTATCTCGATCAAGATCTTTTCCTAAAAAATAATATTTAACAATATATACAGACTTAATTTATAGATGTATAATAATTATAATAATCATAAATGAATATCAACATCATAAACAAAATATACCTGCTAATTCCCATGGTAAATTTTTGTATGTATTTATTTGGTTTAGACACATTTCAGGTGTCAGGTAACGCAAATTTTCTACTATCAGAAGATTGCGTGGTAATCTTTTTACAAGTTCGTTGCAAAGGCGAATCGTGTAGGCTACACATCTTTCTTGAACAAGTCTTAAAGACGCTTGTGAAATAGTCTTCTTTGTAGCATACGATTCAAATCGATGTCCAAAGTCTACCAATTCGAGGGGAAGAAGGGAATTTTCAAAATCTTGATGCCCTTTTCCAATGCGCTCTGTACATTATCTATGTTTGCTTGATGCAGCATAGAATAAGAAGCCATTTCACGCTGTTTTAAATAAGAAGGTTTTATGATCCTCTTTACCAACAACATTAACAGCATGTGTTGACCGATATTTTCACGCAATCTCCCATCACTATCCTTCACAAAAGAATGGATGCCACGTGCGTGTTGGGCACTTTGCCGACGTTTCGCAAACATTGCAGCTTGCATCATCAGGGCTGAGAGGTCCGATATTGAGCTCCCTTCGGTTGTGGTGGTCCTTATATATCCCCGTTGCGCTCGGTGGGGGTTGAAGTGGGGAGTTTGACTTGGTCAGCCAATCGGAGCGTTTTGATTGGCCGGCCGGTCAATTAAAAAACCCGGGAGAACGGTATGCTAAATAGGATTTACTTGAAGGCTTTTGTCGGTTGAGGTTGTCAGGATGTTTCAAGATTACCACACCTTCCCGATATTTTCAGGCGAAGTAGCCTTGTGACGGGGCCAGCATGGTAGACTTATCATACTGCACGGCATGTCCAGTCTCCATCCAATGTTCCGCCAAGGCTGGTTGTGAAAAGTGGCTGTATTTGGCACACCTCTGGTGCTCCTTGATCCGTGTACTGATCTTTCTCCCGGTTTCTCCTATGTACACTTTTCCGCAGACGCCAGGTATCTTGTACACACCTGGTGTTTCCAGGCTTGGTCTTTGATCCTTGGGGTTAGGGAGTAATTGAGCAATTTTCTTCTGGGGTTTGAAGATTACTCTGATGTTATGCTTACTCAAAATTCTGCCTATGCGCTCTGTTGTACCTTGAAGATACGGAAGGACAGCCGTCATTTTTCTTTCTCTTTCTTCATCCAGATTTTTGGTGTCGTTGGGACTGGAGATCTTGTTCTTCAATCTCTTGATTATCTGATTAATGTTCTTGCTGTTGTACCCATTCCTAGTCAAGGTCTGATTAAGATGTTGTAAGTCCTCATCCAGGAACGTTGGTTCAGAAATTGTGAGAGCTCTGTATACCAATGAGCTGATAACTGAATTCTTTTGTGAAGGATGGTGATGGGAGGTTGCGTGAAGATATCGGTCAGTGTGGGTTGGTTTTCGGTAAACCCGATGGCCTAAGGTACTATCTCCGTTTCTTCGAACCAACACGTCTAGGAAGAGAATTTGGCTTTCCTGTTCTACCTCCATTGTAAAGTTAATGTTTGGGTGTTGGGCGTTAAGAAAAGCGAGGAAGGGTGGGAGAGCTTTTTGCCGTATAACAAATGTGTCATCTACGTATCGGAACCACGTGGAAGGTTTGAGTGGTGCGTTTTTCAGAATTTTGTCTTCGAGATTGTTGAGAAACCGGCAGTTCGCAATTTAAACTCAGGACAAGCGGACACATAACTGTGTCAATATTAGATCTTGTTTTCGTTCAACTAGTTTATAAGTTTAGATATTGGATGTCATAGCTTAATAGGTCGAGCGCGCTTATTTTCAAAATAGCACGTTAATCTCTCCGTACCGAGGTCAGAACAATATTGACCCTTGGACAGAATTTCGCGCCAATGATCCCGTCCCCTCCAACGGGGCCTGGTCGATCCGATTTTCGGGTACCACCGAAGTACGAGCGATATAGTCGGGAGATTCACCGGAGCACCGTCGAACGAACGACATCGAGTCTTCGAAATCACGGGTCGAGTGTAATCGCCCTTTTGACTCAAGCGCAGCGCGACGGCTCACGGCTCCATCGCCACAGTGCCACGGCGTGCCGGAAGCGGGAGATTGTAATAGATCCTGTTTAAAGGCTAAATAAAGAATAAGTGTTTGACTCTATCAATCGTGAGTTCTTCTTGGACGACTTCGCCTTCTGATCCTGCTGATTTTGAGACTGAAAGAGGAACGTCGGTGCTCGTCTCGATACGACGGTGTGAGTCAGAGCGCGACCGGGCTCGATTGGCATCACGGTCCCTCTGACGATCAACTCGGCTGAACCTCGACGCGTCGTTTGACGCACACAGCATCCTTGGCGCTTTACTAAGCGACGCCGGCGTCCGCGGACATCGCGAGATTTGAAAATCGCATCCGCGACATTGTTGGTCCTTTGAGCCGGATCTAAGGCATTGTGTGCGCTCAGCGACCATTCAGAGGGGACCACAGAGGCATAGACCTGAATGCATCATGACCGATCAATTACTGGCCACGCAGCAGATGCAGCTACACTCAGTGGCTCGAGCGCTCTCGAACTTCAAAAAGGTTGGCAAGAACAACTACACGCCAGCGCTGATTCGAGCACGATTAACTGGATTGAAGGAAGTCTGGTCACAGTGCGCGGCCACCCACGCTGCGCTACTACATGCAGTTCCAACCGCCAAACGGACGGGCCTCAGCTACTTCGACAACACGGAGTTCGACGATCACGAGGAGATATTCCAGAGGGCAGCGGACTACATGACGGAATGCCTCGAGGAGCTGGAGCCCCCTCTCAACTCAACACCATTGGCAAGTTCTCCGGCGTACGGTAATCCGTCTGCGTTACTTTCTTTGTCGCATTTACCGCCTATCAATATACCGCCGTTCTCGGGAAGCCATGAGGATTGGGAGAGCTTTCGCGATCGATTCACGTCGCTCATAATTAAAAACCCGGAGTTAACTCCATTTTCACGCATGCATTACTTAGCGTCTAGTCTCTCCGGGCGCGCTCTCGAGTCGATACGAACGGTTCCAGTCACCGCGGATAATTTTGAAGTGGCTTGGCGATTGCTGGTCTCGCGGTACGATAATAAACGGCGATTGGTCGGCGTGCATGTCTCCGCGCTGTGTAACTTGCCGAGCCTCACGCGCGAATCAGCTATCGAACTTCGCGAGCTGCAGGATAAAGCCAATCGAGCTATTGCATCGCTTCGGAATCTCCACCGTTCATCGGACGAAATGTTGAGCGACGTCTTAGTGCATCTCGTCACTCAGCGGCTTGATCACGCTACGCACAAAGCGTGGCGATTGAAAGGAGGCGATGAGTCTGCGATTCCGAGGTACGACGACTTAGATCGATTTCTCTCCGCGCGCGTGCGAGCCTTGGAAGAACTCATGCCTCATAACTCCGCCAGGCCCGCACGGTCTTCGAAATCCGCGTCTATAAACGCCGCCACCACGTCTCAAGTTTCGTGTCCGATCTGTAAAGCGTCTCATTACCTGACTAAATGTCCGCAATTTGTTAAGAAGAGCCCGAGTCAACGCATGGAGTTTATTAAGCAGCACCACAGGTGCATTAATTGCCTCAGTGCGAAACACGCTCTGTCTTCATGTCCAAGTCAATACACTTGTCGTCAATGCCAGAAACGGCATCATTCGTTGCTCCATGTTGACTCGGTCTCATGCGCTGCCACAACGGCAACATCGACTGAACCGAACACGCAAGCGGAAACGGGGGATGGTTGCGAGGCGGTCGCGTTGGTTGCCTCAAACAAATCATTGCCTCGAGCTCCGGTGCTTTTGGCGACAGCACGAGTCACAGTTCGTTCACCAGCGGGCCGCGACGCAAACGTCCGAGCGTTGCTCGACACGGGATCTGAAATCACCTTCATTTCCGCCCGGCTCGCGCAAACTTTAAGACTGCGTCGCCTCCGCGATCCATTGTCGCTCTCAGGCATCGGAGGCCTCGAGGCCGGCAACTGCAGGTTTGCCGCTCATATCATAATCTTGCTGCCACGTCAAACTGAGCCGCGTCTCGCGGTCACCGCGGCAATCTTACCGTCTCTCGCTGATTACTCGTCGAGGCTCGATCGAGCTGGGTTCAACTGGGACCATCTAGCGGATCTCGAGTTGGCAGATCCGCATTTCACTAACTCTGATCCCATTGAGCTTCTCATCGGCGCCGATATCTATGGCGAGATATTTCTTGGCGAGATACGGAAGGGAGCACGCGGGCAGCCCTATGCGTTGAAGACAATTTTTGGATGGGCCTTATCCGGCCCTACACAGGTGTCGAATCCGGCCCGCCGAGCAATTACTGTTCAACATTGTTCGGACTCAACGTCGCTTGCGCTCGATCGCGAATTGAGAAGATTTTGGGAGATCGAGGAGGTTCCGCGACAGACTGTGCTCAGCTCGGAGGAGCAACGATGCGAGGATCACTTTGTTGCTACTCATTCGCGTTGTTCCGACGGCCGATACACTGTGCGCCTCCCATTCAAGAGTGGTCCTCCCATCACTGTCGGTCGGTCTTGCGATATCGCTGAGCGATGCTTAAAAGGTTTATTTCGCCGTTTTAAAGTTAACGCCGCTCTCAAACAAGAATATTCAAATTTCATGCGGGAATACGAAGCGCTAGGACACATGCGAAAAGCATTGCCCCTCTCAGAGTCTTCTCAGTGCGTGTATATCCCCCACCATCCCGTCTTTCGCGACGGCAGTGCGACCACGCATTTGCGCGTGGTATTCAATGCGTCGAGTCTCACGTCAAGCGGGAAATCGCTCAATGACCATCTGCTTCCCGGACCGAAATTGCAGACGGATCTAACGGCGGTTGTAATGCGATGGCGATAGTTTCGCTACGTGTACTCGGCCGACGTCGCCAAGATGTATAGGCAGATCGTCGTTGATTCGCGTGACGTCGATTATCAGCGCATCTTATGGGTGGACGGTGAGACGGAGCGCGTGCAGGATT
Source organism: Solenopsis invicta (assembly GCF_016802725.1). Classification (NCBI taxonomy): domain Eukaryota; kingdom Metazoa; phylum Arthropoda; class Insecta; order Hymenoptera; family Formicidae; genus Solenopsis; species Solenopsis invicta. The sequence continues at coordinate 13,411,726 of NC_052667.1, forward strand.
ATCAGCTCCTGACCGTGACGTATGGCACAGCGTCAGCGCCGTTTTTAGCACTGCGAGTGCTGCGCCAGTTGGTTCGCGACGAGGGACATTCTTTCCCGTTAGCCGTCCCGGTTCTGACGGATAACATTTATGTTGACGACGTCCTGTTCGGCGCCGACGATGTCCCTCTCCTTCGACGAGTGCGCGACCAAGTATGCTCGTTACTCCGCTGTGGCCAATTCAATTTGCGCAAGTGGTCCAGCAATTCGTCGGCTCTTCTGAGCGACATTGACGACCGCGATCACGGCCTAGCCTGCAGCAAAGACCTGCAACCTGGCGAGAAGGTGAAGGTCCTCGGAATCTGCTGGCATCCCGCAGAGGACGTGTTTAAGTTCCGCGTGTCCTGTCCTCCCTCTGTCTCGATCACGAAGAGATCGATTCTCTCAAATGTCGCGCGGATTTTCGATCCGTTGGGGTGGAGTACTCCGGTCACAATTACGGCAAAATTATTTCTTCAACGACTATGGCAATCGCGGCTCGATTGGGATGACCAGTTTCCCGCCGACCTTGCGAAGGAATGGGAGGTTGTTCGAGCGTCGCTCCTGGCGCTCGACGGCCTTCAGCTGGATCGATGGGTTCGACGCGGATCGGGGACGACGGCTTACGAGCTGCACGGATTCGCGGACGCGTCCTCCCAGGCGTATGCAGCCGTAGTTTACCTGCGGCTCCTTTCGAACTCCGGCGAGATCTCCTCGATGCTCCTCGTCGGAAAGTCCAAGGTCGCTCCCGTAAAAACACTGAGTGTTCCACGCTTGGAGCTCTCAGCGGCGGTGCTGCTCTCCAGATTGATGAACTTCGTGATCGCGTCTCTTCATGTTCCGGAGGTTGTGAGAAATGAAATGATGTGAGAAATGATATGAAAAATGCTCAATTACTCCCTAACTCCAAGGATCAAAGACCAAGCCTGGAAACACCAGGTGTGTACAGTGCGTTGCATTGATGCCTGGGGTACCGATTTTAGGGACCACGTTTCTTTCTTGATTATTTTTATGTTCATGACTGAATGCTGCGGTGATCGTTGACAGCAGCATTTGTCATGAACGCAAAAATAACTAAAAAAAACGTAGTCCTTAAAATCGGTACCCCAGGCATCAATGCAACTCACTGTACAAGATACCTTGCGTCTGCGGAAAAGTGTACATAGGAGAAACCGGGAGAAAGATCAATACACGGATCAAGGAACACCAGAGGTGTGCCAAATACAGCCACTTTTCACAATTCAGCCTTGGCGGAATATTGGATGGAGATGGACATGCCGTGCAGTATAATAAGTCTACCATGCTGGCCCCGTCACAAGGCTACTTCGCTAGAAAATATCGAGAAGGTCTGGAAATCTTGAAACATCCTGACAACCTCAACCGGGACAAAGGCCTTCAAGTCCTATTTGGCATATCCTATTTGGCATACCGTTCTTCCGGGTTTTTTAATTAACCGGCCGGCCAATCAAAACGCTCCAATTGGCTGACCAAGTCAAACTCCCCACTTCAACCCCCACCGGGCGCAACGGGGATATATAAGGACCACCACAACCGAAGGGAGCTCAATATCGGATCTCTCAGCCCTGATGATGCAAGCTGCAAGTTTGCAAAACGTGAGCAAAGTGCCCAACACGCACGTGGCATCCGTCCAGAAATCCTCTCGGTTAACAATAGCAATGGCCACGAAAACCTCAAGACTGGATTAACAGCATGTGTAAATCGGTATACAATTTTGTGATGTCAGCATTCGTTTGTTGAAATGCAAGATTTAAATTGGTAATGTTTTTTAAAATTTTATCTAAAAAAAGCAAGTGTAGTAAATTACTATCATCTTCGTACATTTGTACAAGCATTCTTGCTGTATAACATTTATTATCTTGGGATTTTGCAGCCAATTGAAAGTGTTGTTTCAGCTCTTGCCATTGCTTAATATTTATTGATATGGGTTAGAGAAAAACCTCTCAAGTCGACGTCAATAAAATACGTTTATTATACTTAAATCGTGTAAATAATAATCAAGGTACAAAGAGGGTCGGCGTGTGAAAGATAGCGGCGGCACCGAACAGAACAGAACGCATGAGGTAGAAAACTCGACCGCAAACCAACTCAACTAACTAGAAAGTCAAAAGTAACTAGCACAACCAATAATACTAAAATAAATGTAACTAATATCAAATTAACCAATAAGGATACAGTTTTATATTACAACAATATTTGTAGAAACTGTTTCACTCCATGCAAGCCAACGCGTCGAAGATAACTGAATCAATTTAGGTGGCTGTTTTCCAGCATTAATCAATTGATACATTTTGCTGTACCTCATTTGACGAAAAGGATTTTGAGAGAATTATTTTCTCGTCTCTCGTAATAAATACTCAACATTATGTGGTAATTCGTCACTTGTATTAGAAGCACGTAGATTTAGCGAGTGGTAAACGCACTGTATCAATTGTAAATGCGGAATCTTTTTTTTAATAACGTGTATAAGCTATAATTTTTCCCGCAAAGATTGCTTGCACCATCCGTTCCTATGCCAATCAAATTTTTGTGGTTTAGTCCTACTTCAGACATAAATTCCATGAAGTGTTTGTAAAGTTTGTCGGCAGTGGCTTCAAATATTTTGCTGAAACCGAGAAAATCTACTACAAATAAATTCAATCTCTTATTGAAATATCGCACACAATATGCCATATATTTAAAATTGGATACATCAGTAGACTCGTCCTTTCAATATTATTGAAAAAGGCTCATTTCCAATATCATCAATAATTTCTTTTAATATTGCCGAAGATATAACTTTCAATATTAATTTGGAAGTTTTTGTTCTATGCAGCTTCAGTTTTTCCAAATCACTACCCTTTCCATATTTTTTCAATAAATCACTCAAATGATCTATGCTTCTTATTGAGCTATGTGCTGTCACGTGCATGCACAATTTGATTTCAATTATTTTAGTATTATTAGTTTGAAGTGAACACCTATAAAATTATTTTTAAATACTACTATATGTAGAATATTTACTATTGAATAAGAAATTATTTATTTATAAGAATTTATTACTGAATATAGAATATTTTTTACAGAATAAATTTTATAGAACACAATAAAGAATATTAACCCAGATAGCAAATTTCCCTTAGATTGCTGTCGGTTTGCTGTGCTGAAGTTGCTTTCGTTCTTCGGGAAAGCGGCTTCCGCTCTTGCTTATTAGAAAACTGGCTTTTATTGCTACCACCATTTATGAGCAACGTAATGACAACAGTTGCCGTCTTATGAACCGGAACATACAATAAATTTTCGGAAACCACATGGCATCATGACGGAAACAATTTCCGTCTAAAATCTTTATCCGCTGAGTTGCTAATAATTTGAAGGAAACCGTTGCCATTAAAAAGAAAGCTTATTTGGTAGGATTTTTCCTTATGGAAATTTAATACTGGCAGTATTAAGTTGGTCAATGAATAATTACTAATTTTGAATATTAAAAACAGTAATAACAGTGCTTTTAACATACAAAATAATTAATCACTAACCAATTTATTACCGTCAGTATTATTTCTATAAGTGTTGCAGGCGTAAGGCTTATTCCTTTTCATGGAAGTTTAATTTATATATATATATATATATATATATATAATATATTTATTTATTTATTTACTATCAGTTTTTTTACACAATGTCAACATTTGTCAGAATCGTTATACAATGAAAAGGTACTATTACATATACTAAATATGAAAATAAATATTATCAATTTTTATAAGATAAAACACATATAAAATAATATTTTTATTCTTTGTTCTGTCTAAAAAACAAAATTTTTTTTACAGGCTATCAGTATTTAAAATTACTAAAATAAACTATTTAAGTAAAACAATGTAAATACGACTACAGATATATCTTTATGCATTAGCGTATTCGTTAAAGAGAAATACGAAGAACAAGAATTATATTGAATACATACTCTGATAAACTAATATCTACTAACATTTTGAAAAAAACATACTTAAAACTCATAAAAACCGAAGTTTAGTAATTATCACTATCTGATGAAGGCTCGCTGCTGTCATCACTATCATTTTCCAAATCTGCAACGTTATCATTGTTATGTTCATTTTATTGATGATTTCTGTCAACCTCATGGTTGTTATTGTCTTCATTGTACAAAGCATCTGCAACTGCCTGCAAGTTTCTCCGGTTTCCTTGTATACCTGTATGTCTACCTCTGGAATTGCGGAATCGTTGTTTTGCTACTTTCAAAGATCCAGCAATCTCTCTTTGAAATTCAACTTTAGTTGGTTTTGAATAATAGCGATTCGATGCTACAACTTCTATAAAATAATAAATGATTTAGTATATAACCAATATTGTACAATATTATAATAATAGCTGCATAACAAAATATATACCGTAAATCGTTTGACATAAAATTGTATTATGGAATGGGAACTTATTATCAGTATTTCCCCACCACGTCAATTGCTCGACCAATTGCATTGTTATAGCCTCTTTAATGCATTGATGCACACTATTTTTTAATGTTATGCAGTTTAAGAACTTGAAATAGCATACCTGTATAAATATAAATTATTACACTATATGACTAAAATATACATTTATAACGCAATTCTTTAAATTAAAAGTATATATTAAAATAAATTAATACAATACTTACAGTTTTATTGTAGACGGCGTTGTCCTTTGTAAACAGTTGTATTGCCTTTACTGTTGAAAATGGAAGGATTTGCGGTTTCGCAGGAATTGTATTAATAACATTAGAATCGATTTTCCGCTCTATTGAAACCAATTGTTCATTTATTGTTCTGAAATTAATTAATTAAAATTAGTAATATTTCTTTTATTAAATCAATATCACATTAAGTGTATAAAACTGCCAAAATGTAATATTCAACAGTAACAATTAAACTAATTGTTTTAATGTTTAATACTTCATATTCATCAATATTTCAAAGTACACCAATTTTCTCAAATAAATGTATGTTTTTCTAAAACGTTAGAAATGTAAAATATATATTAGGAAAAGATTCAAATTTTAATAAATGTTAAAAGAAATAATGTAGTCAACTTATATCAAAATAAAAATAATTTGAACATATGTAATGAAGTCAATCAAAATAATTATAATTATAAATACCCAAATATTTCAGCTATTTTTACTTTCATAAGTGTACTCAGACTCAAAACATAATAAATTTTAAACTGTTATGAAATCTTTATTTAGTCATATTATACATATAACATACATTTTACAAATTCCTTCTAAAGAACAATCTCATATGGTATGAAAACCTTCGTGAACTATTTATTAGAAACTTTCAAAGAAAATAATCTATATCCTTTAAAAAAGTTATTTACTTTCAATGTTAACAATATATTTATAAAATAATGTAAATGACGTACTGTATTTTACGCTGTAAGTCGTGAAGTATTTCCATAATTTGCTGCATTTCATTTCCTGCTCTTGCTAGTGCATTATTTTCTAATTGATTTGATATTTGATTTGGTGATGTTATTTGAAGTGGAACAATTGGTACTATATTTCCCAATATTTGTATGTGATTCGATTATTCTATCGATGGGTTTATATTGGCAAACATTAGTAAAAGATTGCTGATGACGTGGTTGTAAATTATGTAGTTGCTGCATTTCATTCTCTAAGGCTAGATTACCATTTGGATGAATGATTGGTTGTGTAACAGTTTCTGAAACTTTTTTATGCGTTATATTATTTTCCATT